>NW_026776771.1:0-61152 GCF_030936135.1 Gavia stellata | reverse complement strand
TCTCTAAAACTAACAAAAAACACTTGGGCTCTGAACTTGTTTAGGCTAATAAAACTTCCAACGTACCCTGCCTCTCCTGCTCAACTGGCCAGAGCTCAACACCGATATTGCGAACGTCCAGCGATTGCTCCTACACTAAGGTGCCAGCCCTGAAAGATCTCGCTGGTCCTCATCTCCCACTGGTAACCTCTAAAAAGAACCACAAACATTTGGGCTCTGAACTTGTTTAGGCTACTAAAACTTCCAACGTACACAGCCTCTCCTGCTCAATCTGGCCAGAGCTCAACACCGAAATTGCGAACGTCCAGCGATTGCTCCTACACTAAAGGTGCCAGCCCTGAATGCTGTTGCTGGTCCTCATCTCCCACTGGTAACCTCTCAAACGAACCACAAACACTTGGGCTCTGAACTTGGTTAGGCTACTAAAACTTCCAACGTACACAGCCTCTCCTGCTCAATCTGGCCAGAGCTCAACACCGAAACTGCGAACGTCCAGCGATTGCTCCTACACTAAAGGTGCCAGCCCTGAATGCTCTTGCTGGTCCTCATCTCCCACTGGTAACCTCTAAAACAAACCACAAACACTTGCCTCTGAACTTGTTTAGCCTACTAAAACTTCCAACGTACACTGCCTCTCCTGCTCAACCTGGCCAGAGCTCAACCCCAAAATTGCGAACGTCCAGCGATTGCTCCTACACTAAAGGTGCCAGCCCTGAATGCTGTTGCTGGTCCTCATCTCCCACTGGTAACCTCTAAAACGAACCACAAACACTTGGCCTCTGAACTTGTTTAGGCTACTAAAACTTCCGAAGTACCCTGCCTCTCCTGCTCAACTGGCCAGAGCTCAACACCGAAATTGCGAACGTCCAGCGATTGCTCCTACACTAAAGGTGCCAGCCCTGAAAGCTCTTGCTGGTCCTCATCTCCCACTGGTAACCTCTAAAACGAACCACAAACACTTGGGCTCTGAACTTGTTTAGCCTACTAAAACTTCCAACGTACACAGCCTCTCCTGCTCAATCTGGCCAGAGCTCAACACCGAAATTTCGAACGTCCAGGATTGCTCCTACACTAAAGGTGCCAGCCCTGAATGCTCTTGCTGCTCCTCATCTCCCACTGGTAACCTCTAAAACTAACAAAAAACACTTGGGCTCTGAACTTGTTTAGGCTACTAAAACTTCCAACGTACCCTGCCTCTCCTGCTCAACTGGCCAGAGCTCAACACCGATATTGTGAACGTCCAGCGATTGCTCCTACACTAAAGGTGCCAGCCCTGAAAGCTCTTGCTGCTCCTCATCTCCCACTGGTAACCTCTAAAACGAACCACAAACACTTGGGCTCTGAACTTGTTTAGCCTACTAAAACTTCCAACGTACCCTGCCTCTCCTGCTCAACTGGCCAGAGCTCAACACCGATATTGCGAACGTCCAGCGATTGCTCCTACACTAAAGGTGCCAGCCCTGAAAGATCTTTCTGGTCCTCATCTCCCACTGGTAACCTCTCAAACGAACCACAAACACTTGGGCTCTGAGCTTGTTTAGGCTACTAAAACTTCCAACGTACACAGCCTCTCCTGCTCAATCTGGCCAGAGCTCAACACCGAAATTGCGAACGTCCAGCGATTGCTCCTACACTAAAGGTGCCAGCCCTGAAAGCTCTTGCTGGTCCTCATCTCCCACTGGTAACCTCTAAAATGAACCACAAACACTTGTGCTCTGAACTTGTTTAGGCTACTAAAACTTCCAACGTACACTGCCTCTCCTGCTCAATCTGGCCAGAGCTCAACACCGAAATTGCGAACGTCCAGCGATTGCTCCTACACTAAAGGTGCCAGCCCTGAATGCTGTTGCTGGTCCTCATCTCCCACTGCTAACCTCTAAAACGAACCACAAACACTTGGGCTCTGAACTTGTTTAGGCTACTAAAACTTCCAACGTACACAGCCTCTCCTGCTCAATCTGGCCAGAGCTCAACACCGAAATTGCGAACGTCCAGCGATTGCTCCTACACTAAAGGTGCCAGCCCTGAATGCTGTTGCTGGTCCTCATCTCCCACTGGTAACCTCTCAAACGAACCACAAACACTTGGGCTCTGAACTTGTTTAGCCTACTAAACTTCCAACGTACACAGCCTCTCCTGCTCAATCTGGCCAGAGCTCAACACCGAAATTGCGAACGTCCAGCGATTGCTCCTACACTAAAGGTGCCAGCCCTGAAAGCTCTTGCTGGTCCTCATCTCCCACTGGTAACCTCTAAAACGAACCACAAACACTTGGGCTCTGAACTTGTTTAGCCTACTAAAACTTCCAACGTACACAGCCTCTCCTGCTCAATCTGGCCAGAGCTCAACACCGAAACTGCGAACGTCCAGCGATTGCTCCTACACTAAAGGTGCCAGGCCTGAATGCTGTTGCTGGTCCTCATCTCCCACTGGTAACCTCTAAAACGAACCACAAACACTTGGGCTCTGAACTTGTTTAGGCTACTAAAACTTCCAACGTACCCTGCCTCTCCTGCTCCTGCTCAATCTGGCCAGAGCTCAACACCAAAATTGCGAACGTCCAGCGATTGCTCCTACACTAAAGGTGCCAGCCCTGAATGCTCTTGCTGGTCCTCATCTCCCACTGGTAACCTCTAAAACTAACAAAAAACACTTGGGCTCTGAACTTGTTTAGCCTACTGAAACTTCCAACGTAGACAGCCTCTCCTGTTCAATCTGGCCAGAGCTCAACACCGAAATTGCGAACGTCAAGCAATTGCTCCTACACTAAAGGTGCCAGCCCTGAAAGCTCTTGCTGGTCCTCATCTCCCACTGGTAACCTCTCAAACGAACCACAAACACTTGGCCTCTGAACTTGTTTAGCCTGCTAAAACTTCCAACGTACACAGCCTCTCCTGCTCAATCTGGCCACAGCTCAACACCGAAATTGCGAACGTCCAGCGATTGCTCCCACACTAAAGGTGCCAGCCCTGAAAGCTCTTGCTGATCCTCGTCTCCCACTGGTAACCTCTAAAACGAACCACAAACACTTGGGCTCTGAACTTGTTTAGGCTACTAAAACTTCCAACGTACACAGCCTCTCCTGCTCAACCTGGCCAGAGCTCAACCCCGAAATTGCGAACGTCCAGCGATTGCTCCTACACTAAAGGTGCCAGCCCTGAATGCTCTTGCTGGTCCTCATCTCCCACTGGTAACCTCTAAAACGAACCACAAACACTTGGGCTCTGAATTTGTTTAGGCTACTAAAACTTCCAACGTACCCTGCCTCTCCTGCTCAACTGGCCAGAGCTCAACACCGATATTGCGAACGTCCAGCGATTGCTCCTACACTAAAGGTGCCAGCCCTGAAAGATCTTTCTGGTCCTCATCTCCCACTGGTAACCTCTCAAACGAACCACAAACACTTGGGCTCTGAACTTGTTTAGGCTACTAAAACTTCCAACGTACACAGCCTCTCCTGCTCAATCTGGCCAGAGCTCAACACCGAAATTGCGAACGTCCAGCGATTGCTCCTACACTAAAGGTGCCAGCCCTGAAAGCTCTTGCTGGTCCTCATCTCCCACTGGTAACCTCTAAAATGAACCACAAACACTTGGGCTCTGAACTTGTTTAGGCTACTAAAACTTCCAACGTACACTGCCTCTCCTGCTCAACCTGGCCAGAGCTCAACACCGAAATTGCGAACGTCCAGGGATAGCTCCTACACTAAAGGTGCCAGCCCTGAAAGATCTTGCTGCTCCTCATCTCCCACTGGTAACCTCTCAAACGAACCACAAACACTTGGGCTCTGAACTTGTTTAGCCTACTAAAACTTCCAACGTACCCTGCCTCTCCTGCTCAATCTGGCCAGAGCTCAACACCAAAATTGCGAACATCCAGCGATTGCTCCTACACTAAAGGTGCCAGCCCTGAATGCTCTTGCTGGTCCTCATCTCCCACTGGTAACCTCTCAAACGAACCAAACACTTGGGCTCTGAACTTGTTTAGGCTACTAAAACTTCCAACGTACCCTGTCTCTCCTCCTCATTCTGGCAGAGCTCAACACTGAAATACTGAATGTCAAGCCACTGCTCCTACACTAAAGGTGCCAGGCCTGAATGCTGTTGCTGGTCCTCATCTCCCACTGGTAACCTCTAAAACGAACCACAAGCACTTGGGCTCTGAACTTATTTAGGCTACTAAAACTTCCAACGTACACAGCCTCTCCTGCTCAATCTGGCCAGAGCTCAACACCGAAATTGCGAACGTCCAGCAATTGCTCCTACACTAAAGGTGCCAGCCCTGAATGCTCTTGCTGGTCCTCATCTCCCACTGGTAACCTCTAAAACTAACAAAAAACACTTGGGCTCTGAACTTGTTTAGCCTACTAAAACTTCCAACGTACCCTGCCTCTCCTGCTCAACTGGCCAGAGCTCAACACCGATATTGCGAACGTCCAGCGATTGCTCCTACACTAAAGGTGCCAGACCTGAATGCTGTTGCTGGTCCTCATCTCCCACTGGTAACCTCTAAAACAAACCACAAACACTTGGCCTCTGAACTTGTTTAGCCTACTAAAACTTCCAACGTACCCTGCCTCTCCTGCTCAACTGGCCAGAGCTCAACACCGATATTGCGAACGTCCAGCGATTGCTCCTACACTAAAGGTGCCAGCCCTGAAAGATCTCGCTGGTCCTCATCTCCCACTGGTAACCTCTAAAACAAACCACAAGCACTTGGGCTCTGAATTTATTTAGGCTACTAAAACTTCCAACGTACACAGCCTCTCCTGCTCCTGCTCAATCTGGCCAGAGCTCAACACCGAAATTGCGAACGTCCAGCGATTGCTCCTACACTAAAGGTGCCAGCCCTGAAAGCTCTTGCTGCTCCTCATCTCCCACTGGTAACCTCTACAACGAACCACAAACACTTGGGCTCTGAACTTGTTTAGGCTACTAAAACTTCCAACGTACACAGCCTCTCCTGCTCAACTGGCCAGAGCTCAACACCGAAATTGCGAACGTCCAGCGATTGCTCCTACACTAAAGGTGCCAGCCCTGAAAGCTCTCGCTGGTCCTCATCTCCCACTAGTAACCTCTAAAACGAACCACAAACACTTGGGCTCTGAACTTGTTTAGGCTACTAAAACTTCCAACGTACACAGCCTCTCCTACTCAACTGGCCAGAGCTCAACACCGAAACTGCGAACGTCCAGCGATTGCTCCTACACTAAAGGTGCCAGCCCTGAAAGATCTTGCTGGTCCTCATCTCCCACTAGTAACCTCTAAAACGAACCACAAACACTTGGGCTCTGAACTTGTTTAGGCTACTAAAACTTCCAACGTACACAGCCTCTCCTGCTCAATCTGGCCAGAGCTCAACACCGAAATTGCGAACGTCCAGCGATTGCTCCTACACTAAAGGTGCCAGCCCTGAATGCTGTTGCTGGTCCTCATCTCCCACTGGTAACCTCTCAAACGAACCACAAACACTTGGCCTCTGAACTTGTTTAGCCTACTAAAACTTCCAACGTACACAGCCTCTCCTGCTCAATCTGGCCAGAGCTCAACACCGAAATTGCGAACGTCCAGCAATTGCTCCTACACTAAAGGTGCCAGCCCTGAAAGCTCTTGCTGGTCCTCATCTCCCACTGGTAACCTCTAAAACGAACCACAAACACTTGGGCTCTGAACTTGTTTAGGCTACTAAAACTTCCAACGTACACAGCCTCTCCTGCTCAATCTGGCCAGAGCTCAACACCGAAATTGCGAACGTCCAGCGATTGCTCCTACACTAAAGGTGCCAGCCCTGAATGCTCTTGCTGGTCCTCATCTCCCACTGGTAACCTCTAAAACTAACAAAAAACACTTGGGCTCTGAACTTGTTTAGGCTAATAAAACTTCCAACGTACCCTGCCTCTCCTGCTTAACTGGCCAGAGCTCAACACCGATATTGCGAACGTCCAGCGATTACTCCTACACTAAAGGTGCCAGCCCTGAAAGATCTCGCTGGTCCTCATCTCCCACTGGTAACCTCTAAAAAGAACCACAAACATTTGGGCTCTGAACTTGTTTAGGCTACTAAAACTTCCAACGTACACAGCCTCTCCTGCTCAATCTGGCCAGAGCTCAACACCGAAATTGCGAACGTCCAGCGATTGCTCCTACACTAAAGGTGCCAGCCCTGAATGCTGTTGCTGGTCCTCATCTCCCACTGGTAACCTCTCAAACGAACCACAAACACTTGGGCTCTGAACTTGGTTAGGCTACTAAAACTTCCAACGTACACAGCCTCTCCTGCTCAATCTGGCCAGAGCTCAACACCGAAACTGCGAACGTCCAGCGATTGCTCCTACACTAAAGGTGCCAGCCCTGAATGCTCTTGCTGGTCCTCATCTCCCACTGGTAACCTCTAAAACAAACCACAAACACTTGGCCTCTGAACTTGTTTAGCCTACTAAAACTTCCAACGTACACTGCCTCTCCTGCTCAACCTGGCCAGAGCTCAACCCCAAAATTGCGAACGTCCAGCGATTGCTCCTACACTAAAGGTGCCAGCCCTGAATGCTGTTGCTGGTCCTCATCTCCCACTGGTAACCTCTAAAACGAACCACAAACACTTGGCCTCTGAACTTGTTTAGGCTACTAAAACTTCTAACGTACCCTGCCTCTCCTGCTCAACTGGCCAGAGCTCAACACCGAAATTGCGAACGTCCAGCGATTGCTCCTACACTAAAGGTGCCAGCCCTGAAAGCTCTTGCTGGTCCTCATCTCCCACTGGTAACCTCTAAAACGAACCACAAACACTTGGGCTCTGAACTTGTTTAGCCTACTAAAACTTCCAACGTACACAGCCTCTCCTGCTCAATCTGGCCAGAGCTCAACACCGAAATTTCGAACGTCCAGGGATTGCTCCTACACTAAAGGTGCCAGCCCTGAATGCTCTTGCTGGTCCTCATCTCCCACTGGTAACCTCTAAAACTAACAAAAAACACTTGGGCTCTGAACTTGTTTAGGCTACTAAAACTTCCAACGTACCCTGCCTCTCCTGCTCAACTGGCCAGAGCTCAACACCGATATTGTGAACGTCCAGCGATTGCTCCTACACTAAAGGTGCCAGCCCTGAAAGCTCTTGCTGCTCCTCATCTCCCACTGGTAACCTCTAAAACGAACCACAAACACTTGGGCTCTGAACTTGTTTAGCCTACTAAAACTTCCAACGTACCCTGCCTCTCCTGCTCAACTGGCCAGAGCTCAACACCGATATTGCGAACGTCCAGCGATTGCTCCTACACTAAAGGTGCCAGCCCTGAAAGATCTTTCTGGTCCTCATCTCCCACTGGTAACCTCTCAAACGAACCACAAACACTTGGGCTCTGAGCTTGTTTAGGCTACTAAAACTTCCAACGTACACAGCCTCTCCTGCTCAATCTGGCCAGAGCTCAACACCGAAATTGCGAACGTCCAGCGATTGCTCCTACACTAAAGGTGCCAGCCCTGAAAGCTCTTGCTGGTCCTCATCTCCCACTGGTAACCTCTAAAATGAACCACAAACACTTGTGCTCTGAACTTGTTTAGGCTACTAAAACTTCCAACGTACACTGCCTCTCCTGCTCAATCTGGCCAGAGCTCAACACCGAAATTGCGAACGTCCAGCGATTGCTCCTACACTAAAGGTGCCAGCCCTGAATGCTGTTGCTGGTCCTCATCTCCCACTGCTAACCTCTAAAACGAACCACAAACACTTGGGCTCTGAACTTGTTTAGGCTACTAAAACTTCCAACGTACACAGCCTCTCCTGCTCAATCTGGCCAGAGCTCAACACCGAAACTGCGAACGTCCAGCGATTGCTCCTACACTAAAGGTGCCAGCCCTGAATGCTCTTGCTGGTCCTCATCTCCCACTGGTAACCTCTAAAACAAACCACAAACACTTGGCCTCTGAACTTGTTTAGCCTACTAAAACTTCCAACGTACACTGCCTCTCCTGCTCAACCTGGCCAGAGCTCAACCCCAAAATTGCGAACGTCCAGCGATTGCTCCTACACTAAAGGTGCCAGCCCTGAATGCTGTTGCTGGTCCTCATCTCCCACTGGTAACCTCTAAAACGAACCACAAACACTTGGCCTCTGAACTTGTTTAGGCTACTAAAACTTCTAACGTACCCTGCCTCTCCTGCTCAACTGGCCAGAGCTCAACACCGAAATTGCGAACGTCCAGCGATTGCTCCTACACTAAAGGTGCCAGCCCTGAAAGCTCTTGCTGGTCCTCATCTCCCACTGGTAACCTCTAAAACGAACCACAAACACTTGGGCTCTGAACTTGTTTAGCCTACTAAAACTTCCAACGTACACAGCCTCTCCTGCTCAATCTGGCCAGAGCTCAACACCGAAATTTCGAACGTCCAGGGATTGCTCCTACACTAAAGGTGCCAGCCCTGAATGCTCTTGCTGGTCCTCATCTCCCACTGGTAACCTCTAAAACTAACAAAAAACACTTGGGCTCTGAACTTGTTTAGGCTACTAAAACTTCCAACGTACCCTGCCTCTCCTGCTCAACTGGCCAGAGCTCAACACCGATATTGTGAACGTCCAGCGATTGCTCCTACACTAAAGGTGCCAGCCCTGAAAGCTCTTGCTGCTCCTCATCTCCCACTGGTAACCTCTAAAACGAACCACAAACACTTGGGCTCTGAACTTGTTTAGCCTACTAAAACTTCCAACGTACCCTGCCTCTCCTGCTCAATCTGGCCAGAGCTCAACACCGAAATTGCGAACGTCCAGCGATTGCTCCTACACTAAAGGTGCCAGCCCTGAATGCTGTTGCTGGTCCTCATCTCCCACTGCTAACCTCTAAAACGAACCACAAACACTTGGGCTCTGAACTTGTTTAGGCTACTAAAACTTCCAACGTACACAGCCTCTCCTGCTCAATCTGGCCAGAGCTCAACACCGAAATTGCGAACGTCCAGCGATTGCTCCTACACTAAAGGTGCCAGCCCTGAATGCTGTTGCTGGTCCTCATCTCCCACTGGTAACCTCTCAAACGAACCACAAACACTTGGGCTCTGAACTTGTTTAGCCTACTAAAACTTCCAACGTACACAGCCTCTCCTGCTCAATCTGGCCAGAGCTCAACACCGAAATTGCGAACGTCCAGCGATTGCTCCTACACTAAAGGTGCCAGCCCTGAAAGCTCTTGCTGGTCCTCATCTCCCACTGGTAACCTCTAAAACGAACCACAAACACTTGGGCTCTGAACTTGTTTAGCCTACTAAAACTTCCAACGTACACAGCCTCTCCTGCTCAATCTGGCCAGAGCTCAACACCGAAACTGCGAACGTCCAGCGATTGCTCCTACACTAAAGGTGCCAGCCCTGAAAGCTCTTGCTGCTCCTCATCTCCCACTGGTAACCTCTAAAACGAACCACAAACACTTGGGCTCTGAACTTGTTTAGGCTACTAAAACTTCCAACGTACACTGCCTCTCCTGCTCAATCTGGCCAGAGCTCAACACCGAAACTGCGAACGTCCAGCGATTGCTCCTACACTAAAGATGCCAGCCCTGAAAGCTCTTGCTGGTCCTCATCTCCCACTGGTAACCTCTAAAACGAACCACAAACACTTGGGCTCTGAACTTGTTTAGGCTACTAAAACTTCCAACGTAACCTGTCTCTCCTGCTCATTCTGGCAGAGCTCAACACTGAAATACTGAATGTCAAGCAACTGCTCCTACACTAAAAGTGCCAGCCCTGAATGCTGTTGCTGGTCCTCATCTCCCACTGGTAACCTCTAAAACGAACCACAAACACTTGGGCTCTGAACTTGTTTAGGCTACTAAATCTTCCAATGTACACAGCCTCTCCTGCTCAATCTGGCCAGAGCTCAACACCGAAATTGCGAACGTCCAGCGATTGCTCCTACACTAAAGGTGCCAGCCCTGAATGCTCTTGCTGGTCCTCATCTCCCACTGGTAACCTCTAAAACGAACCACAAACACTTGGGCTCTGAACTTGTTTAGGCTACTAAAACTTCCAACGTACACAGCCTCTCCTGCTCAATCTGGCCAGAGCTCAACACTGAAATTGCGAACGTCCAGCGATTGCTCCTACACTAAAGGTGCCAGCCCTGAATGCTGTTGCTGGTCCTCATCTCCCACTGGTAACCTCTCAAACGAACCACAAACACTTGGGCTCTGAACTTGTTTAGGCTACTAAAACTTCCAACGTACACTGCCTCTCCTGCTCAATCTGGCCAGAGCTCAACACCGAAATTGCGAACGTCCAGCGATTGCTCCTACACTAAAGGTGCCAGCCCTGAATGCTGTTGCTGGTCCTCATCTCCCACTGGTAACCTCTCAAACGAACCACAAACACTTGGGCTCTGAACTTGTTTAGCCTACTAAAACTTCCAACGTACCCTGCCTCTCCTGCTCAATCTGGCCAGAGCTCAACACCGAAATTGCGAACGTCCAGCGATTGCTCCTACACTAAAGGTGCCAGCCCTGAAAGCTCTTGCTGGTCCTCATCTCCCACTGGTAACCTCTAAAACGAACCACAAACACTTGGGCTCTGAACTTGTTTAGCCTACTAAAACTTCCAACGTACACTGCCTCTCCTGCTCAATCTGGCCAGAGCTCAACACCGAAATTGAGGACGTCCAGCCGTTCCTAATACACTAAAGGTGCCACCCCTGAATGCTGTTGCTGGTCCTCATCTCCCACTGGTAACCTCTAAAAAGAACCACAAACACTTGGGCTCTGAACTTGTTTAGGCTACTAAAACTTCCAACGTACACAGCCTCTCCTGCTCAACCTGGCCAGAGCTCAACCCCAAAATTGAGGACGTCCAGCCGTTCCTCCTACACTAAAGGTTCCAGCCCTGAAAGCTCTTGCTGGTCCTCATCTCCCACTGGTAACCTCTAAAACAAACCACAAACACTTGGGCTCTGAACTTGTTTAGCCTACTAAAACTTCCAACGTACACAGCCTCTCCTGCTCAATCTGGCCAGAGCTCAACACCGAAATTGCGAACGTCCAGCGATTGCTCCTACACTAAAGGTGCCAGCCCTGAATGCTCTTGCTGGTCCTCATCTCCCACTGGTAACCTCTAAAACGAACCACAAACACTTGGGCTCTGAACTTGTTTAGGCTACTACAACTTCCAATGTACACAGCCTCTCCTGCTCAACTGGCCAGACCTCAACACCAAAATTGCGAACGTCCAGCGATTGCTCCTACACTAAAGGTGCCAGCCCTGAATGCTCTTGCTGATCCTCGTCTCCCACTGGTAACCTCTCAAACGAACCACAAACACTTGGGCTCTGAACTTGTTTAGCCTACTAAAACTTCCAACGTACCCTGCCTCTCCTGCTCAATCTGGCCAGAGCTCAACACCGAAATTGCGAACGTCCAGCGATTGCTCCCACACTAAAGGTGCCAGCCCTGAAAGCTCTTGCTGGTCCTCATCTCCCACTGGTAACCTCTAAAACGAACCACAAACACTTGGGCTCTGAACTTGTTTAGCCTACTAAAACTTCCAACGTACACAGCCTCTCCTGCTCAATCTGGCCAGAGCTCAACACCGAAATTGCGAACGTCCAGCGATTGCTCCTACACTAAAGGTGCCAGCCCTGAAAGCTCTTGCTGGTCCTCATCTCCCACTGGTAACCTCTCAAACGAACCACAGACACTTGGGCTCTGAACTTGTTTAGCCTACTAAAACTTCCAACGTACACAGCCTCTCCTGCTCAATCTGGCCAGAGCTCAACACCGAAATTGCGAACGTCCAGCAATTGCTCCTACACTAAAGGTGCCAGCCCTGAATGCTGTTGCTGATCCTCGTCTCCCACTGGTAACCTCTCAAACGAACCACAAACACTTGGGCTCTGAACTTGTTTAGCCTACTAAAACTTCCAACGTACACTGCCTCTCCTGCTCAATCTGGCCAGAGCTCAACACCGAAATTGAGGACGTCCAGCTATTACTCCTACACTAAAGGTGCCAGCCCTGAAAGCTCTTGCTGATCCTCGTCTCCCACTGGTAACCTCTACAACGAACCACAAACACTTGGGCTCTGAACTTGTTTAGCCTACTAAAACTTCCAACGTACCCTGCCTCTCCTGCTCAATCTGGCCAGAGCTCAACACCGAAATTGCGAACGTCCAGCGATTGCTCCCACACTAAAGGTGCCAGCCCTGAAAGCTCTTGCTGGTCCTCATCTCCCACTGGTAACCTCTCAAACGAACCACAAACACTTGGGCTCTGAACTTGTTTAGCCTACTAAAACTTCCAACGTACACAGCCTCTCCTGCTCAATCTGGCCAGAGCTCAACACCGAAATTGCGAACGTCCAGCGATTGCTCCTACACTAAAGGTGCCAGCCCTGAAAGCTCTTGCTGGTCCTCATCTCCCACTGGTAACCTCTAAAAAGAACCACAAACACTTGGGCTCTGAACTTGTTTAGCCTACTAAAACTTCCAACGTACACTGCCTCTCCTGCTCAACTGGCCAGAGCTCAACACCGAAATTGCGAACGTCCAGCGATTGCTCCTACACTAAAGGTGCCAGCCCTGAAAGCTCTTGCTGGTCCTCATCTCCCACTGGTAACCTCTAAAACGAACCACAAACACTTGGGCTCTGAACTTGTTTAGCCTACTAAAACTTCCAACGTACACAGCCTCTCCTGCTCAATCTGGCCAGAGCTCAACACCGAAATTGAGGACGTCCAGCCGTTCCTAATACACTAAAGGTGCCACCCCTGAATGCTGTTGCTGGTCCTCATCTCCCACTGGTAACCTCTAAAAAGAACCACAAACACTTGGGCTCTGAACTTGTTTAGGCTACTAAAACTTCCAACGTACACAGCCTCTCCTGCTCAATCTGGCCAGAGCTCAACACCGAAATTGCGAAAACGTCCAGCGATTGCTCCTACACTAAAGGTGCCAGCCCTGAATGCTCTTGCTGGTCCTCATCTCCCACTGGTAACCTCTAAAACGAACCACAAACACTTGGGCTCTGAACTTGTTTAGGCTACTAAAACTTCCAACGTAGACAGGCTCTTCTGCTCTATCTGGCCAGAGCTCAACACCGAAATTGCGAACGTCCAGCGATTGCTCCTACACTAAAGGTGCCAGCCCTGAATGCTCTTGCTGGTCCTCATCCCCCACTGGTAACCTCTAAAAAGAACCACAAACACTTGGGCTCTGAACTTGTTTAGGCTACTAAAACTTCCAACGTACACAGCCTCTCCTGCTCAATCTGGCCAGAGCTCAACACCGAAATTGCGAACGTCCAGCGATTGCTCCTACACTAAAGGGGCCAGCCCTGAAAGCTCTTGCTGGTCCTCATCTCCCACTGGTAACCTCTCAAACGAACCACAAACACTTGGGCTCTGAACTTGGTTAGGCTACTAAAACTTCCAACGTACACAGCCTCTCCTGCTCAATCTGGCCAGAGCTCAACACCGAAATTGCGAACGTCCAGCGATTGCTCCTACACTAAAGGTGCCAGCCCTGAAAGCTCTTGCTGCTCCTCATCTCCCACTGGTAACCTCTCAAACGAACCACAAACACTTGGGCTCTGAACTTGTTTAGGCTACTAAAACTTCCAACGTACACAGCCTCTCCTGCTCAATCTGGCCAGAGCTCAGCACCGAAATTGCGAACGTCCAGCGATTGCTCCCACACTAAAGGTGCCAGCCCTGAATGCTGTTGCTGGTCCTCATCTCCCACTGGTAACCTCTAAAACGAACCACAAACACTTGGGCTCTGAACTTGTTTAGGCTACTAAAACTTCCAACGTACACTGCCTCTCCTGCTCAACCTGGCCAGAGCTCAACACCAAAATTCCGAACATCCAGCGATTGCTCCTACACTAAAGGTGCCAGCCCTGAAAGCTCTTGCTGCTCCTCATCTCCCACTGGTAACCTCTAAAACAAACCACAAACACTTGGGCTCTGAACTTGTTTAGGCTACTAAAACTTCCAACGTACACAGCCTCTCCTGCTCAATCTGGCTAGAGCTCAACACCGAAATTGCGAACGTCCAGCGATTGCTCCTACACTAAAGGTGCCAGCCCTGAAAGCTCTTGCTGGTCCTCATCTCCCACTGGTAACCTCTCAAACGAACCACAAACACTTGGGCTCTGAACTTGTTTAGCCTACTAAAACTTCCAACGTACACAGCCTCTCCTGCTCAATCTGGCCAGAGCTCAACACCGAAATTGCGAACGTCCAGCAATTGCTCCTACACTAAAGGTGCCAGCCCTGAAAGCTCTTGCTGATCCTCGTCTCCCACTGGTAACCTCTAAAACGAACCACAAACACTTGGGCTCTGAACTTGTTTAGGCTACTAAAACTTCCAACGTACACAGCCTCTCCTGCTCAACTGGCCAGACCTCAACACCAAAATTGCGAACGTCCAGCGATTGCTCCCACACTAAAGGTGCCAGCCCTGAAAGCTACTGCTGGTCCTCATCTCCCACTGGTAACCTCTCAAACGAACCACAAACACTTGGGCTCTGAACTTGTTTAGGCTACTAAAACTTCCAACGTACACAGCCTCTCCTGTTCAATCTGGCCAGAGCTCAACACCGAAATTGCGAACGTCCAGCGATTGCTCCCACACTAAAGGTGCCAGCCCTGAAAGCTCTTGCTGATCCTCGTCTCCCACTGGTAACCTCTGAAACGAACCACAAACACTTGGGCTCTGAACTTGTTTAGCCTACTAAAACTTCCGAAGTACCCTGCCTCTCCTGCTCAATCTGGCCAGACCTCAACACCGAAATTGCGAACGTCCAGCGATTGCTCCTACACTAAAGGTGCCAGCCCTGAAAGCTCTTGCTGGTCCTCATCTCCCACTGGTAACCTCTCAAACGAACCACAAACACTTGGGCTCTGAACTTGTTTAGGCTACTAAAACTTCCAACGTACACAGCCTCTCCTGCTCAATCTGGCCAGAGCTCAACACCGAAATTGCGAACGTCCAGCGATTGCTCCTACACTAAAGGGGCCAGCCCTGAAAGCTCTTGCTGGTCCTCATCTCCCACTGGTAACCTCTCAAACGAACCATCAAACACTTGGGCTCTGAACTTGTTTAGCCTACTAAAACTTCCAACGTACACAGCCTCTCCTGCTCAATCTGGCCAGAGCTCAACACCGAAATTGCGAACGTCCAGCAATTGCTCCTACACTAAAGGTGCCAGCCCTGAAAGCTCTTGCTGATCCTCGTCTCCCACTGGTAACCTCTAAAACGAACCACAAACACTTGGGCTCTGAACTTGTTTAGGCTACTAAAACTTCCAACGTACACTGCCTCTCCTGCTCAACTGCCAGACCTCAACACCAAAATTGCGAACGTCCAGCGATTGCTCCCACACTAAAGGTGCCAGCCCTGAAAGCTACTGCTGGTCCTCATCTCCCACTGGTAACCTCTAAAAAGAACCACAAACACTTGGGCTCTGAACTTGTTTAGCCTACTAAAACTTCCAACGTACACTGCCTCTCCTGCTCAATCTGCCCAGAGCTCAACACCGAAATTGCGAACGTCCAGCGATTGCTCCTACACTAAAGGTGCCAGCCCTGAATGCTGTTGCTGGTCCTCATCTCCCACTGGTAACCTCTCAAACGAACCACAAACACTTGGGCTCTGAACTTGTTTAGGCTACTAAAACTTCCAACGTACACAGCCTCTCCTGTTCAATCTGGCCAGAGCTCAACACCGAAATTGCGAACGTCCAGCGATTGCTCCCACACTAAAGGTGCCAGCCCTGAAAGCTCTTGCTGGTCCTCGTCTCCCACTGGTAACCTCTCAAACGAACCACAAACACTTGGGCTCTGAACTTGTTTAGGCTACTAAAACTTCCAACGTACACAGCCTCTCCTGCTCAATCTGGCCAGAGCTCAACACCGAAATTGCGAACGTCCAGGGATTGCTCCTACACTAAAGGTGCCAGCCCTGAAAGCTCTTGCTGGTCCTCATCTCCCACTGGTAACCTCTCAAACGAACCACAAACACTTGGCCTCTGAACTTGTTTAGCCTACTAAAACTTCCAACGTACACAGCCTCTCCTGCTCAATCTGGCCAGAGCTCAACACCGAAATTGCGAACGTCCAGGGATTGCTCCTACACTAAAGGTGCCAGCCCTGAATGCTCTTGCTGGTCCTCATCTCCCACTGGTAACCTCTAAAACGAACCACAAACACTTGGGCTCTGAAATTGTTTAGGCTACTAAAACTTCCAACGTACACTGCCTCTCCTGCTCAATCTGGCCAGAGCTCAACACCGAAATTGCGAACGTCCAGCGATTGCTCCTACACTAAAGGTGCCAGCCCTGAAAGCTCTTGCTGGTCCTTATCTCCCACTGGTAACCTCTCAAACGAACCACAAACACTTGGGCTCTGAACTTGTTTAGCCTACTAAAACTTCCAACGTACACAGCCTCTCCTGCTCAATCTGGCCAGAGCTCAACACCGAAATTGCGAACGTCCAGCGATTGCTCCTACACTAAAGGTGCCAGCCCTGAATGCTCTTGCTGGTCCTCATCTCCCACTGGTAACCTCTAAAACGAACCACAAACACTTGGGCTCTGAACTTGTTTAGGCTAGTAAAACTTCCAACGTACCCTGTCTCTCCTGCTCATTCTGGCAGAGCTCAACAGTGAAATACTGAATGTCAAGCAACTGCTCCTACACTAAAGGTGCCAGCCCTGAATGCTCTTGCTGGTCCTCATCTCCCTCTGGTAACCTCTAAAACGAACCACAAACACTTGGGCTCTGAACTTGTTTAGGCTACTAAAACTTCCAACGTACACTGCCTCTCCTGCTCAACTGGCCAGAGCTCAACACCGAAATTGCGAACGTCCAGCGATTGCTCCTACACTAAAGGCGCCAGCCCTGAATGCTGTTGCTGGTCCTCATCTCCCACTGGTAACCTCTCAAACGAACCACAAACACTTGGGCTCTGAACTTGTTTAGGCTACTAAAACTTCCAACGTACACTGCCTCTCCTGCTCAACTGGCCAGAACTCAGCACCGAAATTGCGAACGTCCAGCGATTGCTCCTACACTAAAGGTGCCAGCCCTGAAAGCTCTTGCTGGTCCTCATCTCCCACTGGTAACCTCTAAAAAGAACCACAAACACTTGGGCTCTGAACTTGTTTAGGCTACTAAAACTTCCAACGTACACTGCCTCTCCTGCTCAATCTGGCCAGAGCTCAACACCGAAATTGCGAACGCCGAGCGATTGCTCCTACACTAAAGGTGCCAGCCCTGAAAGCTCTTGCTGGTCCTCATCTCCCACTGGTAACCTCTGAAAAGAACCACAAACACTTGGGCTCTGAACTTGTTTAGGCTACTAAAACTTCCAACGTACACTGCCTCTCCTGCTCAACCTGGCCAGAGCTCAACACCGAAATTGAGGACGTCCAGCCGTTCCTCCTACACTAAAGGTGCCAGCCCTGAATGCTCTTGCTGGTCCTCATCTCCCACTGGTAACCTCTAAAACGAACCACAAACACTTGGGCTCTGAACTTGTTTAGCCTACTAAAACTTCCAACGTACACAGCGTCTCCTGCTCAATCTGGCCAGAGCTCAACACCGAAATTGCGAACGTCCAGCGATTGCTCCTACACTAAAGGTGCCAGCCCTGAATGCTCTTGCTGGTCCTCATCTCCCACTGGTAACCTCTCAAACGAACCACAAACACTTGGGCTCTGAACTTGTTTAGGCTACTAAAACTTCCAACGTACACTGCCTCTCCTGCTCAATCTGGCCAGAGCTCAACACCGAAATTGCGAACGTCCAGCGATTGCTCCTACACTAAAGGTTGCCAGCCCTGAATGCTGTTGCTGGTCCTCATCTCCCACTGGTAACCTCTAAAACGAACCACAAACACTTGGCCTCTGAACTTGTTTAGGCTACTAAAACTTCCAACGTACACAGCCTCTCCTGCTCAATCTGGCCAGAGCTCAACACCGAAATTGCGAACGTCCAGCGATTGCTCCTACACTAAAGGTGCCAGCCCTGAAAGCTCTTGCTGGTCCTCATCTTCCACTGGTAACCTCTCAAACGAACCACAAACACTTGGGCTCTGAACTTGTTTAGGCTACTAAAACTTCCAACGTACACAGCCTCTCCTGCTCAATCTGGCCAGAGCTCAACACCGAAATTGCGAACGTCCAGCGATTGCTCCCACACTAAAGGTGCCAGCCCTGAAAGCTCTTGCTGATCCTCGTCTCCCACTGGTAACCTCTCAAACGAACCACAAACACTTGGGCTCTGAACTTGTTTAGGCTACTAAAACTTCCGAAGTACCCTGCCTCTCCTGCTCAACTGGCCAGAGCTCAGCACCGAAATTGCGAACGTCCAGCGATTGCTCCCACACTAAAGGTGCCAGCCCTGAAAGCTCTTGCTGATCCTCGTCTCCCACTGGTAACCTCTCAAACGAACCACAAACACTTGGGCTCTGAACTTGTTTAGGCTACTAAAACTTCCGAAGTACCCTGCCTCTCCTGCTCAACTGGCCAGAGCTCAGCACCGAAATTGCGAACGTCCAGCGATTGCTCCTACACTAAAGGTGCCAGCCCTGAATGCTGTTGCTGGTCCTCATCTCCCACTGGTAACCTCTCAAACGAACCACAAACACTTGGGCTCTGAACTTGTTTAGCCTACTAAAACTTCCAACGTACACTGCCTCTCCTGCTCAACTGGCCAGAACTCAGCACCGAAATTGCGAACGTCCAGCGATTGCTCCTACACTAAAGGTGCCAGCCCTGAAAGCTCTTGCTGGTCCTCATCTCCCACTGGTAACCTCTGAAAAGAACCACAAACACTTGGGCTCTGAACTTGTTTAGGCTACTAAAACTTCCAACGTACACTGCCTCTCCTGCTCAATCTGGCTAGAGCTCAACACCGAAATTGCGAACGCCGAGCGATTGCTCCTACACTAAAGGTGCCAGCCCTGAAAGCTCTTGCTGGTCCTCATCTCCCACTGGTAACCTCTGAAAAGAACCACAAACACTTGGGCTCTGAACTTGTTTAGGCTACTAAAACTTCCAACGTACACAGCCTCTCCTGCTCAATCTGGCCAGAGCTCAACACCGAAATTGAGGACGTCTAGCCGTTCCTCCTACACTAAAGGTGCCAGCCCTGAATGCTCTTGCTGGTCCTCATCTCCCACTGGTAACCTCTAAAACGAACCACAAACACTTGGGCTCTGAACTTGTTTAGCCTACTAAAACTTCCAACGTACACAGCGTCTCCTGCTCAATCTGGCCAGAGCTCAACACCGAAATTGCGAACGTCCAGCGATTGCTCCTACACTAAAGGTGCCAGCCCTGAATGCTCTTGCTGGTCCTCATCTCCCACTGGTAACCTCTAAAAAGAACCACAAACACTTGGGCTCTGAACTTGTTTAGGCTACTAAAACTTCCAACGTACACTGCCTCTCCTGCTCAATCTGGCCAGAGCTCAACACCGAAATTGCGAACGTCCAGCGATTGCTCCTACACTAAAGGTGCCAGCCCTGAATGCTGTTGCTGGTCCTCATCTCCCACTGGTAACCTCTAAAACGAACCACAAACACTTGGCCTCTGAACTTGTTTAGGCTACTAAAACTTCCAACGTACACAGCCTCTCCTGCTCAATCTGGCCAGAGCTCAACACCGAAATTGCGAACGTCCAGCGATTGCTCCTACACTAAAGGTGCCAGCCCTGAAAGCTCTTGCTGGTCCTCATCTCCCACTGGTAACCTCTCAAACGAACCACAAACACTTGGGCTCTGAACTTGTTTAGGCTACTAAAACTTCCAACGTACACAGCCTCTCCTGCTCAATCTGGCCAGAGCTCAACACCGAAATTGCGAACGTCCAGCGATTGCTCCCACACTAAAGGTGCCAGCCCTGAAAGCTCGTGCTGATCCTCGTCTCCCACTGGTAACCTCTCAAACGAACCACAAACACTTGGGCTCTGAACTTGTTTAGGCTACTAAAACTTCCCAAGTACCCTGCCTCTCCTGCTCAACTGGCCAGAGCTCAGCACCGAAATTGCGAACGTCCAGCGATTGCTCCCACACTAAAGGTGCCAGCCCTGAAAGCTCTTGCTGATCCTCGTCTCCCACTGGTAACCTCTCAAACGAACCACAAACACTTGGGCTCTGAACTTGTTTAGGCTACTAAAACTTCCGAAGTACCCTGCCTCTCCTGCTCAACTGGCCAGAGCTCAGCACCGAAATTGCGAACGTCCAGCGATTGCTCCTACACTAAAGGTGCCAGCCCTGAAAGCTCTTGCTGATCCTCGTCTCCCACTGGTAACCTCTCAAACGAACCACAAACACTTGGGCTCTGAACTTGTTTAGGCTACTAAAACTTCCAACGTACACAGCCTCTCCTGCTCAACTGGCCAGAGCTCAGCACCGAAATTGCGAACGTCCAGCGATTGCTCCTACACTAAAGGTGCCAGCCCTGAAAGCTCTTGCTGATCCTCGTCTCCCACTGGTAACCTCTCAAACGAACCACAAACACTTGGGCTCTGAACTTGTTTAGGCTACTAAAACTTCCAACGTACACAGCCTCTCCTGCTCAATCTGGCCAGAGCTCAACACTGAAATTGCGAACGTCCAGCGATTGCTCCTACACTAAAGGTGCCAGCCCTGAAAGCTCTTGGTGGTCCTCATCTCCCACTGGTAACCTCTCAAACGAACCACAAACACTTGGCCTCTGAACTTGTTTAGCCTACTAAAACTTCCAACGTACACAGCCTCTCCTGCTCAATCTGGCCAGAGCTCAACACCGAAATTGCGAACGTCCAGCGATTGCTCCTACACTAAAGGTGCCAGCCCTGAAAGCTCTTGGTGGTCCTCATCTCCCACTGGTAACCTCTCAAACGAACCACAAACACTTGGGCTCTGAACTTGTTTAGGCTACTAAAACTTCCAACGTACACAGCCTCTCCTGCTCAATCTGGCCAGAGCTCAACACCGAAATTGCGAACGTCCAGCGATTGCTCCTACACTAAAGGTGCCAGCCCTGAATGCTGTTGCTGGTCCTCATCTCCCACTGGTAACCTCTCAAACGAACCACAAACACTTGGGCTCTGAACTTGTTTAGCCTACTAAAACTTCCAACGTACACAGCCTCTCCTGCTCAATCTGCCCAGAGCTCAACACCGAAATTGCGAACGTCCAGCGATTGCTCCTACACTAAAGGTGCCAGCCCTGAAAGCTCTTGCTGGTCCTCATCTCCCACTGGTAACCTCTCAAACGAACCACAAACACTTGGCCTCTGAACTTGTTTAGCCTACTAAAACTTCCAACGTACACTGCCTCTCCTGCTCAATCTGGCCAGAGCTCAACACCAAAATTGCGAACGTCCAGGGATTGCTCCTACACTAAAGGTGCCAGCCCTGAATGCTACTGCTGGTCCTCATCTCCCACTGGTAACCTCAAAAAGAACTACAAACACTTGGGCTCTGAACTTGTTTAGGCTAGTAAAACTTCCAACGTACCCTGTCTCTCCTGCTCATTCTGGCAGAGCTCAACACTGAAATTGCGAACGTCCAGCGATTGCTCCTACACTAAAGGTGCCAGCCCTGAAAGCTCTTGCTGGTCCTCATCTCCCACTGGTAACCTCTAAAACGAACCACAAACACTTGGGCTCTGAACTTTTTTAGATACTCAGAGGTCCAGACGTATCATCGCTTCCTTTCGCTAATTCACGTCAGAGCTCAACACCGAAATTGCGAACGTCCAGCGATTGCTCCTACACTAAAGGTGCCAGCCCTGAAAGCTCTTGCTGGTCCTCATCTCCCACTGGTAACCTCTAAAACGAACCACAAACACTTGGGCTCTGAACTTGTTTAGCCTACTAAAACTTCCAACGTACACAGCCTCTCCTGCTCAATCTGGCCAGAGCTCAACACCGAAATTGCGAACGTCCAGCGATTGCTCCTACACTAAAGGTGCCAGCCCTGAAAGCTCTTGCTGCTCCTCATCTCCCACTGGTAACCTCTCAAACGAACCACAAACACTTGGGCTCTGAACTTGTTTAGCCTACTAAAACTTCCAACGTACACTGCCTCTCCTGCTCAATCTGGCCAGAGCTCAACACCAAAATTGCGAACGTCCAGCGATTGCTCCTACACTAAAGGTGCCAGCCCTGAATGCTGTTGCTGGTCCTCATCTCCCACTGGTAACCTCTAAAACGAACCACAAACACTTGGGCTCTGAACTTGTTTAGGCTACTAAAACTTCCAACGTAGACAGCCTCTCCTGCTCAATCTGGCCAGAGCTCAGCACCGAAATTGCGAACGTCCAGCCATTGCTCCTACACTAAAGGTGCCAGCCCTGAAAGCTCTTGCTGGTCCTCATCTCCCACTGGTAACCTCTCAAACGAACCACAAACACTTGGGCTCTGAACTTGTTTAGGCTACTAAAACTTCCAACGTACACAGCCTCTCCTGCTCAATCTGGCCAGAGCTCAACACCGAAATTGCGAACGTCCAGCGATTGCTCCCACACTAAAGGTGCCAGCCCTGAAAGCTCTTGCTGATCCTCGTCTCCCACTGGTAACCTCTCAAACGAACCACAAACACTTGGGCTCTGAACTTGTTTAGGCTACTAAAACTTCCGAAGTACCCTGCCTCTCCTGCTCAACTGGCCAGAGCTCAGCACCGAAATTGCGAACGTCCAGCGATTGCTCCTACACTAAAGGTGCCAGCCCTGAAAGCTCTTGCTGATCCTCGTCTCCCACTGGTAACCTCTCAAACGAACCACAAACACTTGGGCTCTGAACTTGTTTAGGCTACTAAAACTTCCAACGTACACTGCCTCTCCTGCTCAATCTGGCCAGAGCTCAGCACCGAAATTGCGAACGTCCAGCGATTGCTCCTACACTAAAGGTGCCAGCCCTGAAAGATCTTGCTGGTCCTCATCTCCCACTGGTAAGCTCTCAAACGAACCACAAACACTTGGGCTCTGAACTTGTTTAGCCTACTAAAACTTCCAACGTACACAGCCTCTCCTGCTCAATCTGGCCAGAGCTCAACACCGAAATTGCGAACGTCCAGCGATTGCTCCTACACTAAAGGTGCCAGCCCTGAAAGCTCTTGCTGCTCCTCATCTCCCACTGGTAACCTCTCAAACGAACCACAAACACTTGGGCTCTGAACTTGTTAAGGCTACTAAAACGTCCAACGTACACTGCCTCTCCTGCTCAATCTGGCCAGAATTCAACACCGAAATTGCCAACGTCCGCAGCGATTGCTCCTACACTAAAGGTGCCAGCCCTGAAAGCTCTTGCTGGTCCTCATCTCCCACTGGTAACCTCTCAAACGAACCACAAACACTTGGGCTCTGAACTTGTTTAGCCTACTAAAACTTCCAACGTACACTGCCTCTCCTGCTCAATCTGGCCAGAGCTCAACACCAAAATTGCGAACGTCCAGCGATTGCTCCTACACTAAAGGTGCCAGCCCTGAATGCTACTGCTGGTCCTCATCTCCCACTGGTAACCTCAAAAAGAACTACAAACACTTGGGCTCTGAACTTGTTTAGGCTAGTAAAACTTCCAACGTACCCTGTCTCTCCTGCTCATTCTGGCAGAGCTCAACACTGAAATTGCGAACGTCCAGCGATTGCTCCTACACTAAAGGTGCCAGGCCTGAAAGCTGTTGCTGGTCCTCATCTCCCACTGGTAACCTCTAAAACGAACCACAAACACTTGGGCTCTGAACTTTTTTAGATACTCAGAGGTCCAGACGTATCATCGCTTCCTTTCGCTAATTCACGTCAGAGCTCAACACCGAAATTGCGAACGTCCAGCGATTGCTCCTACACTAAAGGTGCCAGCCCTGAATGCTGTTGCTGGACCTCATCTCCCACTGGTAACCTCTCAAACGAACCACAAACACTTGGGCTCTGAACTTGTTTAGGCTACTAAAACTTCCAACGTACACAGCCTCTCCTGCTCAACTGGCCAGAGCTCAACACCGAAATTGCGAACGTCCAGCGATTGCTCCTACACTAAAGGTGCCAGCCCTGAAAGCTCTTGCTGGTCCTCATCTCCCTCTGGTAACCTCTCAAACGAACCACAAACACTTGGGCTCTGAACTTGTTTAGGCTACTAAAACTTCCAACGTACACTGCCTCTCCTGCTCAATCTGGCCAGAGCTCAACACCGAAATTGCGAACGTCCAGCGATTGCTCCTACACTAAAGGTGCCAGCCCTGAATGCTCTTGCTGGTCCTCATCTCCCACTGGTAACCTCTCAAACGAACCACAAACACTTGGGCTCTGAACTTGTTTAGGCTACTAAAACTTCCAACGTAGACAGCCTCTCCTGCTCAATCTGGCCAGAGCTCAACACCGAAATTGCGAACGTCCAGCGATTGCTCCTACACTAAAGGTGCCAGCCCTGAAAGCTCTTGCTGGTCCTCATCTCCCACTGGTAACCTCTAAAAAGAACCACAAACACTTGGGCTCTGAACTTGTTTAGCCTACTAAAACTTCCAACGTACACTGCCTCTCCTGCTCAATCTGGCCAGAGCTCAACACCGAAATTGAGGACGTCCAGCCGTTCCTCCTACACTAAAGGTGCCAGCCCTGAATGCTCTTGCTGGTCCTCATCTCCCACTGGTAACCTCTAAAATGAACCACAAACACTTGGGCTCTGAACTTGTTTAGCCTACTAGAACTTCCAACGTACACAGCCTCTCCTGCTCAATCTGGCCAGAGCTCAACACCGAAATTGCGAACGTCCAGCGATTGCTCCTACACTAAAGGTGCCAGCCCTGAAAGCTCTTGCTGGTCCTCATCTCCCACTGGTAACCTCTCAAACGAACCACAAACACTTGGGCTCTGAACTTGTTTAGGCTACTAAAACTTCCAACGTACACTGCCTCTCCTGCTCAATCTGGCCAGAGCTCAACACCGAAATTGCCAATGTCCAGCGATTGCTCCTACACTAAAGGTGCCAGCCCTGAATGCTGTTGCTGGTCCTCATCTCCCACTGGTAACCTCTCAAACGAACCACAAACACTTGGGCTCTGAACTTGTTTAGGCTACTAAAACTTCCAACGTACACAGCCTCTCCTGCTCAATCTGGCCAGAGCTCAACACCGAAATTGTGAACGTCCAGCGATTGCTCCTACACTAAAGGTGCCAGCCCTGAAAGCTCTTGCTGGTCCTCATCTCCCACTGGTAACCTCTCAAACGAACCACAAACACTTGGGCTCTGAACTTGTTTAGGCTACTAAAACTTCCAACGTACACAGCCTCTCCTGCTCAATCTGGCCAGAGCTCAACACCGAAATTGCGAACGTCCAGCGATTGCTCCCACACTAAAGGTGCCAGCCCTCAAAGCTCTTGCTGATCCTCGTCTCCCACTGGTAACCTCTCAAACGAACCACAAACACTTGGGCTCTGAACTTGTTTAGGCTACTACAACTTCCAACGTACACTGCCTCTCCTGCTCAATCTGGCCAGAGCTCAACACCAAAATTGCGAACGTCCAGGGATTGCTCCTACACTAAAGGTGCCAGCCCTGAAAGCTCTTGCTGGTCCTCATCTCCCACTGGTAACCTCTGAAAAGAACCACAAACACTTGGGCTCTGAACTTGTTTAGGCTACTAAAACTTCCAACGTACACAGCCTCTCCTGCTCAATCTGGCCAGAGCTCAACACCGAAATTGAGAACGTCCAGCCCTTCCTCCTACACTAAAGGTGCCAGCCCTGAAAGCTCTTGCTGCTCCTCATCTCCCACTGA
Organism: Gavia stellata; assembly: GCF_030936135.1. Lineage (NCBI taxonomy): Eukaryota > Metazoa > Chordata > Aves > Gaviiformes > Gaviidae > Gavia > Gavia stellata. The sequence goes on along the minus strand of NW_026776771.1, from coordinate 35,420 downwards.
TAACCTCTAAAACGAACCACAAACACTTGGGCTCTGAACTTTTTTAGACACTCAAAGGTCCAGACGTATCATCGCTTCCTTTCGCTAATTCACGTCAGAGCTCAACACCGAAATTGCGGACGTCCAGCGATTGCTCCTACACTAAAGGTGCCAGCCCTGAATGCTGTTGCTGGTCCTCATCTCCCACTGGTAACCTCTCAAACGAACCACAAACACTTGGGCTCTGAACTTGTTTAGGCTACTAAAACTTCCAACGTACACAGCCTCTCCTGCTCAACCTGGCCAGAGCTCAACACTGAAATTGCGAACGTCCAGCGATTGCTCCTACACTAAAGGTGCCAGCCCTGAAAGCTCTTGCTGGTCCTCATCTCCCACTGGTAACCTCTCAAACGAACCACAAACACTTGGCCTCTGAACTTGTTTAGCCTACTAAAACTTCCAACGTACACAGCCTCTCCAGTTCAATCTGGCTAGAGCTCAACACCGAAATTGCGAACGTCCAGCGATTGCTCCCACACTAAAGCTGCCAGCCCTGAAAGCTCTTGCTGGTCCTCATCTCCCACTGGTAACCTCTAAAAAGAACCACAAACACTTGGGCTCTGAACTTGTTTAGGCTACTAAAACTTCCAACGTACACTGCCTCTCCTGCTCAATCTGGCCAGAGCTCAACACCGAAATTGCGAACGTCCAGCGATTGCTCCTACACTAAAGGTGCCAGCCCTGAATGCTGTTGCTGGTCCTCATCTCCCACTGGTAACCTCTAAAACGAACCACAAACACTTGGGCTCTGAACTTGTTTAGGCTACTAAAACTTCCAACGTAGACAGCCTCTCCTGCTCAATCTGGCCAGAGCTCAGCACCGAAATTGCGAACGTCCAGCGATTGCTCCTACACTAAAGGTGCCAGCCCTGAAAGCTCTTGCTGGTCCTCATCTCCCACTGGTAACCTCTAAAAAGAACCACAAACACTTGGGCTCTGAACTTGTTTAGGCTACTAAAACTTCCAACATACACTGCCTCTCCTGCTCAATCTGGCCAGAGCTCAACACCGAAATTGAGGACGTCCAGCCGTTCCTCCTACACTAAAGGTGCCAGCCCTGAATGCTCTTGCTGGTCCTCATCTCCCACTGGTAACCTCTAAAACGAACCACAAACACTTGGGCTCTGAACTTGTTTAGCCTACTAAAACTTCCAACGTACACAGCCTCTCCTGCTCAATCTGGCCAGAGCTCAACACCGAAATTGCGAACGTCCAGCGATTGCTCCTACACTAAAGGTGCCAGCCCTGAAAGCTCTTGCTGGTCCTCATCTCCCACTGGTAACCTCTAAAACGAACCACAAACACTTGGGCTCTGAACTTGTTTAGGCTACTAAAACTTCCAACGTACACTGCCTCTCCTGCTCAATCTGGCCAGAGCTCAACACCGAAATTGCGAACGTCCAGCGATTGCTCCTACACTAAAGGTGCCAGCCCTGAATGCTGTTGCTGGTCCTCATCTCCCACTGGTAACCTCTAAAACGAACCACAAACACTTGGGCTCTGAACTTGTTTAGGCTACTAAAACTTCCAACGTACACAGCCTCTCCTGCTCAATCTGGGCAGAGCTCAACACCGAAATTGCGAACGTCCAGCGATTGCTCCTACACTAAAGGTGCCAGCCCTGAAAGCTCTTGCTGGTCCTCATCTCCCACTGGTAACCTCTCAAACGAACCACAAACACTTGGGCTCTGAACTTGTTTAGGCTACTAAAACTTCCAACGTACACTGCCTCTCCTGCTCAGTCTGGCCAGAGCTCAACACCGAAATTGCGAACCTCCAGCAATTGCTCCCACACTAAAGGTGCCAGCCCTGAAAGCTCTTGCTGATCCTCGTCTCCCACTGGTAATCTCTAAAACGAACCACAAACACTTGGGCTCTGAACTTGTTTAGGCTACTAAAACTTCCTAAGTACCCTGCCTCTCCTGCTCAACTGGCCAGAGCTCAGCACCGAAATTGCGAACGTCCAGCGATTGCTCCTACACTAAAGGTGCCAGCCCTGAAAGCTCTTGCTGGTCCTCATCTCCCACTGGTAACCTCTAAAAAGAACCACAAACACTTGGGCTCTGAACTTGTTTAGGCTACTAGAACTTCCAACGTACACTGCCTCTCCTGCTCAATCTGGCCAGAATTCAACACCGAAATTGCGAACGTCCAGCGATTGCTCCTACACTAAAGGTGCCAGCCCTGAATGCTCTTGCTGGTCCTCATCTCCCACTGGTAACCTCTAAAATGAACCACAAACACTTGGGCTCTGAACTTGTTTAGGCTACTAAAACTTCCGAAGTACCCTGCCTCTCCTGCTCAACTGGCCAGAGCTCAGCACCGAAATTGCGAACGTCCAGCGATTGCTCCTACACTAAAGGTGCCAGCCCTGAAAGCTCTTGCTGATCCTCGTCTCCCACTGGTAACCTCTCAAACGAACCACAAACACTTGGGCTCTGAACTTGTTTAGCCTACTAAAACTTCCAACGTACACTGCCTCTCCTGCTCAATCTGGCCAGACCTCAACACAGAAATTGCGAACGTCCAGCGATTGCTCCTACACTAAAGGTGCCAGCCCTGAAAGATCTTGCTGGTCCTCATCTCCCACTGGTAAGCTCTCAAACGAACCACAAACACTTGGGCTCTGAACTTGTTTAGCCTACTAAAACTTCCAACGTACACAGCCTCTCCTGCTCAATCTGGCCAGAGCTCAACACCGAAATTGCGAACGTCCAGCGATTGCTCCTACACTAAAGGTGCCAGCCCTGAAAGCTCTTGCTGCTCCTCATCTCCCACTGGTAACCTCTCAAACGAACCACAAACACTTGGGCTCTGAACTTGTTAAGGCTACTAAAACGTCCAACGTACACTGCCTCTCCTGCTCAATCTGGCCAGAATTCAACACCGAAATTGCCAACGTCCAGCGATTGCTCCTACACTAAAGGTGCCAGCCCTGAAAGCTCTTGCTGGTCCTCATCTCCCACTGGTAACCTCTCAAACGAACCACAAACACTTGGGCTCTGAACTTGTTTAGCCTACTAAAACTTCCAACGTACACTGCCTCTCCTGCTCAATCTGGCCAGAGCTCAACACCAAAATTGCGAACGTCCAGCGATTGCTCCTACACTAAAGGTGCCAGCCCTGAATGCTACTGCTGGTCCTCATCTCCCACTGGTAACCTCAAAAAGAACTACAAACACTTGGGCTCTGAACTTGTTTAGGCTAGTAAAACTTCCAACGTACCCTGTCTCTCCTGCTCATTCTGGCAGAGCTCAACACTGAAATTGCGAACGTCCAGCGATTGCTCCTACACTAAAGGTGCCAGGCCTGAAAGCTGTTGCTGGTCCTCATCTCCCACTGGTAACCTCTAAAACGAACCACAAACACTTGGGCTCTGAACTTTTTTAGATACTCAGAGGTCCAGACGTATCATCGCTTCCTTTCGCTAATTCACGTCAGAGCTCAACACCGAAATTGCGAACGTCCAGCGATTGCTCCTACACTAAAGGTGCCAGCCCTGAATGCTGTTGCTGGACCTCATCTCCCACTGGTAACCTCTCAAACGAACCACAAACACTTGGGCTCTGAACTTGTTTAGGCTACTAAAACTTCCAACGTACACAGCCTCTCCTGCTCAACTGGCCAGAGCTCAACACCGAAATTGCGAACGTCCAGCGATTGCTCCTACACTAAAGGTGCCAGCCCTGAAAGCTCTTGCTGGTCCTCATCTCCCTCTGGTAACCTCTCAAACGAACCACAAACACTTGGGCTCTGAACTTGTTTAGCCTACTAAAACTTCCAACGTACACTGCCTCTCCTGCTCAATCTGGCCAGAGCTCAACACCGAAATTGCGAACGTCCAGCGATTGCTCCTACACTAAAGGTGCCAGCCCTGAATGCTCTTGCTGGTCCTCATCTCCCACTGGTAACCTCTCAAACGAACCACAAACACTTGGGCTCTGAACTTGTTTAGGCTACTAAAACTTCCAACGTAGACAGCCTCTCCTGCTCAATCTGGCCAGAGCTCAACACCGAAATTGCGAACGTCCAGCGATTGCTCCTACACTAAAGGTGCCAGCCCTGAAAGCTCTTGCTGGTCCTCATCTCCCACTGGTAACCTCTAAAAAGAACCACAAACACTTGGGCTCTGAACTTGTTTAGCCTACTAAAACTTCCAACGTACACTGCCTCTCCTGCTCAATCTGGCCAGAGCTCAACACCGAAATTGAGGACGTCCAGCCGTTCCTCCTACACTAAAGGTGCCAGCCCTGAATGCTCTTGCTGGTCCTCATCTCCCACTGGTAACCTCTAAAATGAACCACAAACACTTGGGCTCTGAACTTGTTTAGCCTACTAGAACTTCCAACGTACACAGCCTCTCCTGCTCAATCTGGCCAGAGCTCAACACCGAAATTGCGAACGTCCAGCGATTGCTCCTACACTAAAGGTGCCAGCCCTGAAAGCTCTTGCTGGTCCTCATCTCCCACTGGTAACCTCTCAAACGAACCACAAACACTTGGGCTCTGAACTTGTTTAGGCTACTAAAACTTCCAACGTACACTGCCTCTCCTGCTCAATCTGGCCAGAGCTCAACACCGAAATTGCCAATGTCCAGCGATTGCTCCTACACTAAAGGTGCCAGCCCTGAATGCTGTTGCTGGTCCTCATCTCCCACTGGTAACCTCTCAAACGAACCACAAACACTTGGGCTCTGAACTTGTTTAGGCTACTAAAACTTCCAACGTACACAGCCTCTCCTGCTCAATCTGGCCAGAGCTCAACACCGAAATTGCGAACGTCCAGCGATTGCTCCTACACTAAAGGTGCCAGCCCTGAAAGCTCTTGCTGCTCCTCATCTCCCACTGGTAACCTCTCAAACGAACCACAAACACTTGGGCTCTGAACTTGTTTAGGCTACTAAAACTTCCAACGTACACAGCCTCTCCTGCTCAATCTGGCCAGAGCTCAACACCGAAATTGCGAACGTCCAGCGATTGCTCCCACACTAAAGGTGCCAGCCCTCAAAGCTCTTGCTGATCCTCGTCTCCCACTGGTAACCTCTCAAACGAACCACAAACACTTGGGCTCTGAACTTGTTTAGGCTACTACAACTTCCAACGTACACTGCCTCTCCTGCTCAATCTGGCCAGAGCTCAACACCAAAATTGCGAACGTCCAGGGATTGCTCCTACACTAAAGGTGCCAGCCCTGAAAGCTCTTGCTGGTCCTCATCTCCCACTGGTAACCTCTGAAAAGAACCACAAACACTTGGGCTCTGAACTTGTTTAGGCTACTAAAACTTCCAACGTACACAGCCTCTCCTGCTCAATCTGGCCAGAGCTCAACACCGAAATTGAGAACGTCCAGCCGTTCCTCCTACACTAAAGGTGCCAGCCCTGAAAGCTCTTGCTGCTCCTCATCTCCCACTGGTAACCTCTAAAACGAACCACAAACACTTGGGCTCTGAACTTTTTTAGACACTCAAAGGTCCAGACGTATCATCGCTTCCTTTCGCTAATTCACGTCAGAGCTCAACACCGAAATTGCGGACGTCCAGCGATTGCTCCTACACTAAAGGTGCCAGCCCTGAATGCTGTTGCTGGTCCTCATCTCCCACTGGTAACCTCTCAAACGAACCACAAACACTTGGGCTCTGAACTTGTTTAGGCTACTAAAACTTCCAACGTACACAGCCTCTCCTGCTCAACCTGGCCAGAGCTCAACACTGAAATTGCGAACGTCCAGCGATTGCTCCTACACTAAAGGTGCCAGCCCTGAAAGCTCTTGCTGGTCCTCATCTCCCACTGGTAACCTCTCAAACGAACCACAAACACTTGGCCTCTGAACTTGTTTAGCCTACTAAAACTTCCAACGTACACAGCCTCTCCAGTTCAATCTGGCTAGAGCTCAACACCGAAATTGCGAACGTCCAGCGATTGCTCCCACACTAAAGCTGCCAGCCCTGAAAGCTCTTGCTGGTCCTCATCTCCCACTGGTAACCTCTAAAAAGAACCACAAACACTTGGGCTCTGAACTTGTTTAGGCTACTAAAACTTCCAACGTACACTGCCTCTCCTGCTCAATCTGGCCAGAGCTCAACACCGAAATTGCGAACGTCCAGCGATTGCTCCTACACTAAAGGTGCCAGCCCTGAATGCTGTTGCTGGTCCTCATCTCCCACTGGTAACCTCTAAAACGAACCACAAACACTTGGGCTCTGAACTTGTTTAGGCTACTAAAACTTCCAACGTAGACAGCCTCTCCTGCTCAATCTGGCCAGAGCTCAGCACCGAAATTGCGAACGTCCAGCGATTGCTCCTACACTAAAGGTGCCAGCCCTGAAAGCTCTTGCTGGTCCTCATCTCCCACTGGTAACCTCTAAAAAGAACCACAAACACTTGGGCTCTGAACTTGTTTAGGCTACTAAAACTTCCAACATACACTGCCTCTCCTGCTCAATCTGGCCAGAGCTCAACACCGAAATTGAGGACGTCCAGCCGTTCCTCCTACACTAAAGGTGCCAGCCCTGAATGCTCTTGCTGGTCCTCATCTCCCACTGGTAACCTCTAAAACGAACCACAAACACTTGGGCTCTGAACTTGTTTAGCCTACTAAAACTTCCAACGTACACAGCCTCTCCTGCTCAATCTGGCCAGAGCTCAACACCGAAATTGCGAACGTCCAGCGATTGCTCCTACACTAAAGGTGCCAGCCCTGAAAGCTCTTGCTGGTCCTCATCTCCCACTGGTAACCTCTAAAACGAACCACAAACACTTGGGCTCTGAACTTGTTTAGGCTACTAAAACTTCCAACGTACACTGCCTCTCCTGCTCAATCTGGCCAGACCTCAACACCGAAATTGCGAACGTCCAGCGATTGCTCCTACACTAAAGGTGCCAGCCCTGAATGCTGTTGCTGGTCCTCATCTCCCACTGGTAACCTCTAAAACGAACCACAAACACTTGGGCTCTGAACTTGTTTAGCCTACTAAAACTTCCAACGTACACAGCCTCTCCTGCTCAATCTGGCCAGAGCTCAACACCGAAATTGCGAACGTCCAGCGATTGCTCCTACACTAAAGGTGCCAGCCCTGAAAGCTCTTGCTGGTCCTCATCTCCCACTGGTAACCTCTCAAACGAACCACAAACACTTGGGCTCTGAACTTGTTTAGGCTACTAAAACTTCCAACGTACACTGCCTCTCCTGCTCAGTCTGGCCAGAGCTCAACACCGAAATTGCGAACCTCCAGCAATTGCTCCCACACTAAAGGTGCCAGCCCTGAAAGCTCTTGCTGATCCTCGTCTCCCACTGGTAACCTCTAAAACGAACCACAAACACTTGGGCTCTGAACTTGTTTAGGCTACTAAAACTTCCTAAGTACCCTGCCTCTCCTGCTCAACTGGCCAGAGCTCAGCACCGAAATTGCGAACGTCCAGCGATTGCTCCTACACTAAAGGTGCCAGCCCTGAAAGCTCTTGCTGCTCCTCATCTCCCACTGGTAACCTCTAAAAAGAACCACAAACACTTGGGCTCTGAACTTGTTTAGGCTACTAGAACTTCCAACGTACACTGCCTCTCCTGCTCAATCTGGCCAGAATTCAACACCGAAATTGCGAACGTCCAGCGATTGCTCCTACACTAAAGGTGCCAGCCCTGAATGCTCTTGCTGGTCCTCATCTCCCACTGGTAACCTCTAAAATGAACCACAAACACTTGGGCTCTGAACTTGTTTAGGCTACTAAAACTTCCAACGTACACAGCCTCTCCTGCTCAATCTGCCCAGAGCTCAACACCGAAATTGCGAACGTCCAGCCATTGCTCCTACACTAAAGGTGCCAGCCCTGAAAGCTCTTGCTGCTCCTCATCTCCCACTGGTAACCTCTCAAACGAACCACAAACACTTGGGCTCTGAACTTGTTTAGCCTACTAAAACTTCCAACGTACACTGCCTCTCCTGCTCAACCTGGCCAGAGCTCAACCCCAAAATTGCGAACGTCCAGGGATTGCTCCTACACTAAAGGTGCCAGCCCTGAAAGCTCTTGCTGGTCCTCATCTCCCACTGGTAACCTCTAGAAAGAACCACAAACACTTGGGCTCTGAACTTGTTTAGGCTACTAAAACTTCCAACGTACACAGCCTCTCCTGTTCAATCTGGCCAGAGCTCAACACCGAAATTGCGAACGTCCAGCGATTGCTCCCACACTAAAGCTGCCAGCCCTGAAAGCTGTTGCTGGTCCTCATCTCCCACTGGTAACCTCTAAAACGAACCACAAACACTTGGGCTCTGAACTTGTTTAGGCTACTACAACTTCCAACGTACACTGCCTCTCCTGCTCAATCTGGCCAGAGCTCAACACCAAAATTGCGAACGTCCAGGGATTGCTCCTACACTAAAGGTGCCAGCCCTGAAAGCTCTTGCTGGTCCTCATCTCCCACTGGTAACCTCTGAAAAGAACCACAAACACTTGGGCTCTGAACTTGTTTAAGCTACTAAAACTTCCAACGTACACAGCCTCTCCTGCTCAATCTGGCCAGAGCTCAACACCGAAATTGAGAACGTCCAGCCGTTCCTCCTACACTAAAGGTGCCAGCCCTGAAAGCTCTTGCTGCTCCTCATCTCCCACTGGTAACCTCTAAAACGAACCACAAACACTTGGGCTCTGAACTTTTTTAGACACTCAAAGGTCCAGACGTATCATCGCTTCCTTTCGCTAATTCACGTCAGAGCTCAACACCGAAATTGCGGACGTCCAGCGATTGCTCCTACACTAAAGGTGCCAGCCCTGAATGCTGTTGCTGGTCCTCATCTCCCACTGGTAACCTCTCAAACGAACCACAAACACTTGGGCTCTGAACTTGTTTAGGCTACTAAAACTTCCAACGTACACAGCCTCTCCTGCTCAACCTGGCCAGAGCTCAACACCGAAATTGCGAACGTCCAGCGATTGCTCCTACACTAAAGGTGCCAGCCCTGAAAGCTCTTGCTGGTCCTCATCTCCCACTGGTAACCTCTCAAACGAACCACAAACACTTGGCCTCTGAACTTGTTTAGCCTACTAAAACTTCCAACGTACACAGCCTCCCCAGTTCAATCTGGCTAGAGCTCAACACCGAAATTGCGAACGTCCAGCGATTGCTCCCACACTAAAGCTGCCAGCCCTGAAAGCTCTTGCTGGTCCTCATCTCCCACTGGTAACCTCTAAAAAGAACCACAAACACTTGGGCTCTGAACTTGTTTAGGCTACTAAAACTTCCAACGTACACTGCCTCTCCTGCTCAATCTGGCCAGAGCTCAACACCGAAATTGCGAACGTCCAGCGATTGCTCCTACACTAAAGGTGCCAGCCCTGAATGCTGTTGCTGGTTCTCATCTCCCACTGGTAACCTCTCAAACGAACCACAAACACTTGGGCTCTGAACTTGTTTAGGCTATTAAAACTTCCAACGTAGACAGCCTCTCCTGCTCAATCTGGCCAGAGCTCAGCACCGAAATTGCGAACGTCCAGCGATTGCTCCTACACTAAAGGTGCCAGCCCTGAAAGCTCTTGCTGGTCCTCATCTCCCACTGGTAACCTCTAAAAAGAACCACAAACACTTGGGCTCTGAACTTGTTTAGGCTACTAAAACTTCCAACATACACTGCCTCTCCTGCTCAATCTGGCCAGAGCTCAACACCGAAATTGAGGACGTCCAGCCGTTCCTCCTACACTAAAGGTGCCAGCCCTGAATGCTCTTGCTGGTCCTCATCTCCCACTGGTAACCTCTAAAACGAACCACAAACACTTGGGCTCTGAACTTGTTTAGCCTACTAAAACTTCCAACGTACACAGCCTCTCCTGCTCAATCTGGCCAGAGCTCAACACCGAAATTGCGAACGTCCAGCGATTGCTCCTACACTAAAGGTGCCAGCCCTGAAAGCTCTTGCTGGTCCTCATCTCCCACTGGTAACCTCTCAAACGAACCACAAACACTTGGGCTCTGAACTTGTTTAGGCTACTAAAACTTCCAACGTACACTGCCTCTCCTGCTCAATCTGGCCAGACCTCAACACCGAAATTGCGAACGTCCAGCGATTGCTCCTACACTAAAGGTGCCAGCCCTGAATGCTGTTGCTGGTCCTCATCTCCCACTGGTAACCTCTAAAACGAACCACAAACACTTGGGCTCTGAACTTGTTTAGGCTACGAAAACTTCCAACGTACACAGCCTCTCCTGCTCAATCTGGCCAGAGCTCAACACCGAAATTGCGAACGTCCAGCGATTGCTCCTACACTAAAGGTGCCAGCCCTGAAAGCTCTTGCTGGTCCTCATCTCCCACTTGTAACCTCTCAAACGAACCACAAACACTTGGGCTCTGAACTTGTTTAGGCTACTAAAACTTCCAACGTACACTGCCTCTCCTGCTCAGTCTGGCCAGAGCTCAACACCGAAATTGCGAACCTCCAGCAATTGCTCCTACACTAAAGGTGCCAGCCCTGAAAGCTCTTGCTGATCCTCGTCTCCCACTGGTAACCTCTAAAACGAACCACAAACACTTGGGCTCTGAACTTGTTTAGGCTACTAAAACTTCCTAAGTACCCTGCCTCTCCTGCTCAACTGGCCAGAGCTCAGCACCGAAATTGCGAACGTCCAGCGATTGCTCCTACACTAAAGGTGCCAGCCCTGAAAGCTCTTGCTGGTCCTCATCTCCCACTGGTAACCTCTAAAAAGAACCACAAACACTTGGGCTCTGAACTTGTTTAGGCTACTAGAACTTCCAACGTACACAGCCTCTCCTGCTCAATCTGGCCAGAATTCAACACCGAAATTGCGAACGTCCAGCGATTGCTCCTACACTAAAGGTGCCAGCCCTGAATGCTCTTGCTGGTCCTCATCTCCCACTGGTAACCTCTAAAATGAACCACAAACACTTGGGCTCTGAACTTGTTTAGGCTACTAAAACTTCCAACGTACACAGCCTCTCCTGCTCAATCTGCCCAGAGCTCAACACCGAAATTGCGAACGTCCAGCCATTGCTCCTACACTAAAGGTGCCAGCCCTGAAAGCTCTTGCTGCTCCTCATCTCCCACTGGTAACCTCTCAAACGAACCACAAACACTTGGGCTCTGAACTTGTTTAGCCTACTAAAACTTCCAACGTACACTGCCTCTCCTGCTCAACCTGGCCAGAGCTCAACCCCAAAATTGCGAACGTCCAGGGATTGCTCCTACACTAAAGGTGCCAGCCCTGAAAGCTCTTGCTGGTCCTCATCTCCCACTGGTAACCTCTAGAAAGAACCACAAACACTTGGGCTCTGAACTTGTTTAGGCTACTAAAACTTCCAACGTACACAGCCTCTCCTGTTCAATCTGGCCAGAGCTCAACACCGAAATTGCGAACGTCCAGCGATTGCTCCCACACTAAAGCTGCCAGCCCTGAAAGCTGTTGCTGGTCCTCATCTCCCACTGGTAACCTCTAAAACGAACCACAAACACTTGGGCTCTGAACTTGTTTAGGCTACGAAAACTTCCAACGTACACTGCCTCTCCTGCTCAATCTGGCCAGAGCTCAACACCGAAATTGCGAACGTCCAGCGATTGCTCCTACACTAAAGGTGCCAGCCCTGAATGCTGTTGCTGGTCCTCATCTCCCACTGGTAACCTCTAAAACGAACCACAAACACTTGGGCTCTGAACTTGTTTAGCCTACTAAACTTCCAACGTACACTGCCTCTCCTGCTCAACCTGGCCAGAGCTCAACCCCAAAATTGCGAACGTCCAGGGATTGCTCCTACACTAAAGGTGCCAGCCCTGAAAGCTCTTGCTGGTCCTCATCTCCCACTGGTAACCTCTAGAAAGAACCACAAACACTTGGGCTCTGAACTTGTTTAGGCTACTAAAACTTCCAACGTACACAGCCTCTCCTGTTCAATCTGGCCAGAGCTCAACACCGAAATTGCGAACGTCCAGCGATTGCTCCCACACTAAAGCTGCCAGCCCTGAAAGCTGTTGCTGGTCCTCATCTCCCACTGGTAACCTCTAAAACGAACCACAAACACTTGGGCTCTGAACTTGTTTAGGCTACGAAAACTTCCAACGTACACTGCCTCTCCTGCTCAATCTGGCCAGAGCTCAACACCGAAATTGCGAACGTCCAGCGATTGCTCCTACACTAAAGGTGCCAGCCCTGAATGCTGTTGCTGGTCCTCATCTCCCACTGGTAACCTCTAAAACGAACCACAAACACTTGGGCTCTGAACTTGTTTAGGCTACTAAAACTTCCAACGTAGACAGCCTCTCCTGCTCAATCTGGCCAGAGCTCAGCACCGAAATTGCGAACGTCCAGCGATTGCTCCTACACTAAAGGTGCCAGCCCTGAAAGCTCTTGCTGGTCCTCATCTCCCACTGGTAACCTCTAAAACGAACCACAAACACTTGGGCTCTGAACTTGTTTAGGCTACGAAAACTTCCAACGTACACAGCCTCTCCTGCTCAATCTGGCCAGAGCTCAACACCGAAATTGCGAACGTCCAGCGATTGCTCCTACACTAAAGGTGCCAGCCCTGAATGCTGTTGCTGGTCCTCATCTCCCACTGGTAACCTCTCAAACGAACCACAAACACTTGGGCTCTGAACTTGTTTAGCCTACTAAAACTTCCAACGTACACAGCCTCTCCTGCTCAATCTGCCCAGAGCTCAACACCGAAATTGCGAACGTCCAGCGATTGCTCCTACAGTAAAGGTGCCAGCCCTGAAAGCTCTTGCTGGTCCTCATCTCCCACTGGTAACCTCTCAACGAACCACAAACACTTGGGCTCTGAACTTGTTTAGCCTACTAAAACTTCCAACGTACACAGCCTCTCCTGCTCAATCTGCCCAGAGCTCAACACCGAAATTGCGAACGTCCAGCGATTGCTCCTACACTAAAGGTGCCAGCCCTGAAAGCTCTTGCTGCTCCTCATCTCCCACTGGTAACCTCTCAAACGAACCACAAACACTTGGCTCTGAACTTGTTTAGGCTACTAAAACTTCCAATGTACACAGCCTCTCCTGCTCAACTGGCCAGACCTCAACACCAAAATAGCGAACGTTTAGCGATTTCTCCCACACTAAAGGTGCCAGCCCTGAATGCTACTGCTGGTCCTCATCTCCCACTGGTAACCTCAAGAAGAACTACAAACACTTGGGCTCTGAACTTGTTTAGGCTAGTAAAACTTCCAACGTACCCTGTCTCTCCTGCTCATTCTGGCAGAGCTCAACACTGAAATACTGAATGTCAAGCAACTGCTCCTACGCTAAAGGTGCCAGGCCTGAAAGCTGTTGCTGGTCCTCATCTCCCACTGGTAACCTCTCAAACGAACCACAAACACTTGGGCTCTGAACTTTTTTAGACACTCAAAGGCCCAGACGTATCATCGCTTCCTTTCGCTAATTCACGTCAGAGCTCAACACCGAAATTGCGAACGTCCAGCGATTGCTCCTACACTAAAGGTGCCAGCCCTGAAAGCTCTTGCTGGTCCTCATCTCCCACTGGTAACCTCTCAAACGAACCACAAACACTTGGGCTCTGAACTTGTTTAGCCTACTAAAACTTCCAACGTACACTGCCTCTCCTGCTCAATCTGACCAGAGCTCAACACCGAAATTGCGAACGTCCAGCGATTGCTCCTACACTAAAGGTGCCAGCCCTGAAAGCTCTTGCTGGTCCTCATCTCCCACTGGTAACCTCTCAAACGAACCACAAACACTTGGGCTCTGAACTTGTTTAGCCTACTAAAACTTCCAACGTACACAGCCTCTCCTGCTCAATCTGGCCAGAGCTCAACACCGAAATTGCGAACGTCCAGCGATTGCTCCTACACTAAAGGTGCCAGCCCTGAAAGCTCTTGCTGGTCCTCATCTCCCACTGGTAACCTCTAAAAAGAACCACAAACACTTGGGCTCTGAACTTGTTTAGGCTACTAAAACTTCCAACGTACACTGCCTCTCCTGCTCAATCTGGCCAGACCTCAACACCGAAATTACGAACGTCCAGCGATTGCTCCTACACTAAAGGTGCCAGCCCTGAATGCTCTTGCTGGTCCTCATCTCCCACTGGTAACCTCTCAAACGAACCACAAACACTTGGGCTCTGAACTTGTTTAGCCTACTAAAACTTCCAACGTACACTGCCTCTCCTGCTCAACTGGCCAGAGCTCAACACCGAAATTGCTAACGTCCAGCGATTGCTCCTACACTAAAGCTGCCAGCCCTGAAAGCTCTTGCTGGTCCTCATCTCCCACTGGTAACCTCTCAAACGAACCACAAACACTCGGGCTCTGAACTTGTTTAGGCTACTAAAACTTCCAATGTACACAGCCTCTCCTGCTCAACTGGCCAGAACTCAACACCAAAATTGCGAACGTCCAGCGATTGCTCCTACACTAAAGGTGCCAGCCCTGAAAGCTCTTGCTGGTCCTCATCTCCCACTGGTAACCTCTAAAACGAACCACAAACACTTGGCTCTGAACTTGTTTAGCCTACTAAAACTTCCAACGTACACAGCCTCTCCTGCTCAATCTGGCCAGAGCTCAACACCGAAATTGCGAACGTCCAGCGATTGCTCCTACACTAAAGGGGCCAGCCCTGAAAGCTCTTGCTGCTCCTCATCTCCCACTGGTAACCTCTCAAACGAACCACAAACACTTGGGCTCTGAACTTGTTTAGGCTACTAAAACTTCCAACGTACACTGCCTCTCCTGCTCAATCTGGGCAGAGCTCAACCCCGAAATTGCGAAGGTCCAGCGATTGCTCCTACACTAAAGGTGCCAGCCCTGAATGCTCTTGCTGGTCCTCATCTCCCACTGGTAACCTCTCAAACGAACCACAAACACTTGGCCTCTGAACTTGTTTAGGCTACTAAAACTTCCAACGTACACTGCCTCTCCTGCTCAACTGGCCAGAGCTCAACACCGAAATTGCGAACGTCCAGCGATTGCTCCTACACTAAAGGTGCCAGCCCTGAATGCTGTTGCTGGTCCTCGTCTCCGACTGGTAACCTCTAAAACGAACCACAAACACTTGGGCTCTGAACTTGTTTAGGCTACTAAAACTTCCAATGTACACAGCCTCTCCTGCTCAACTGGCCAGGCCTCAACACCAAAATTGCCAACGTCCAGCGATTGCTCCTACACTAAAGGTGCCAGCCCTGAATGCTCTTGCTGGTCCTCATCTCCCACTGGTAACCTCTAAAAAGAACCACAAACACTTGGGCTCTGAACTTGTTTAGGCTACTAAAACTTCCAACGTACACAGCCTCTCCTGCTCAATCTGGCCAGAGCTCAACACCGAAATTGCGAACGTCCAGCGATTGCTCCTACACTAAAGGTGCCAGCCCTGAATGCTCTTGCTGGTCCTCATCTCCCACTGGTAACCTCTCAAACGAACCACAAACACTTGGGCTCTGAACTTGTTTAGGCTACTAAAACTTCCAACGTACCCTGTCTCTCCTGCTCATTCTGGCAGAGCTCAACACTGAAATACTGCATGTCAAGCAACTGCTCCTACACTAAAGGTGCCAGGCCTGAAAGCTGTTGCTGGTCCTCATCTCCCACTGGTAACCTCTCAAACGAACCACAAACGCTTGGGCTCTGAACTTGTTTAGCCTACTAAAACTTCCAACGTACACAGCCTCTCCTGCTCAATCTGGCCAGAGCTCAACACCGAAATTGCGAACGTCCAGCGATTGCTCCTACACTAAAGGTGCCAGCCCTGAAAGCTCTTGCTGATCCTCGTCTCCCACTGGTAACCTCTCAAACGAACCACAAACACTTGGGCTCTGAACTTGTTCAGGCTACTAAAACTTCCAACGTACACTGCCTCTCCTGCTCAATCTGGCCAGAGCTCAACACTGAAATTGCGAACGTCCAGCGATTGCTCCTACACTAAAGGTGCCAGCCCTGAAAGCTCTTGCTGGTCCTCATCTCCCACTGGTAACCTCTCAAACGAACCACAAACACTTGGGCTCTGAACTTGTTTAGCCTACTAAAACTTCCAACGTACACTGCCTCTCCTGCTCAATCTGGCCAGAGCTCAATACCAAAATTGCGAACGTCTAGCGATTTCTCCCACACTAAAGGTGCCAGCCCTGAATGCTGTTGCTGCTCCTCATCTCCCACTGGTAACCTCAAAAAGAACTACAAACACTTGGGCTCTGAACTTGTTTAGGCTAGTAAAACTTCCAACGTACCCTGTCTCCCTGCTCATTCTGGCAGAGCTCAACACTGAAATACTGAATGTCAAGCAACTGCTCCTACACTAAAGGTGCCAGGCCTGAAAGCTCTTGCTGGTCCTCATCTCCCACTGGTAACCTCTAAAATGAACCACAAACACTTGGGCTCTGAACTTTTTTAGACACTCAAAGGTCCAGACGTATCATCGCTTCCTTTCGCTAATTCACGTCAGAGCTCAACACCGAAATTGCGAACGTCCAGCGATTGCTCCCACACTAAAGGTGCCAGCCCTGAAAGCTCTTGCTGGTCCTCATCTCCCACTGGTAACCTCTCAAACGAACCACAAACACTTGGGCTCTGAACTTGTTTAGCCTACTAAAACTTCCAACGTACACAACCTCTCCTGCTCAATCTGGCCAGAGCTCAACACCGAAATTGCGAACGTCCAGCGATTGCTCCTACACTAAAGGTGCCAGCCCTGAAAGCTCTTGCTGCTCCTCATCTCCCACTGGTAACCTCTCAAACGAACTACAAACACTTGGGCTCTGAACTTGTTTAAGCTACTAAAACTTCCAACGTAGACAGCCTCTCCTGCTCAATCTGGCCAGAGCACAACACCGAAATTGCGAACGTCCAGCGATTGCTCCTACACTAAAGGTGCCAGCCCTGAATGCTCTTGCTGATCCTCATCTCCCACTGGTAACCTCTAAAACGAACCACAAACACTTGGGCTCTGAACTTGTTTAGCCTACTAAAACTTCCAACGTACACTGCCTCTCCTGCTCAATCTGGCCAGAGCTCAACACCAAAATTGCGAACGCGCAGGGATTGCTCCTACACTAAAGGTGCCAGCCCTGAATGCTCTTGCTGGTCCGCATCTCCCACTGGTAACCTCTAAAACGAACCACAAACACTTGGGCTCTGAACTTGTTTAGGCTACTAAAACTTCCAACGTAGACAGCCTCTCCTGCTCAATCTGGCCAGAGCTCAACACCGAAATTGCGTATGTCCAGTGATTGCTCCTACACTAAAGGGGCCAGCCTGAAAGCTCTTGCTGGTCCTCATCTCCCACTGGTAACCTCTAAAACAAACCACAAACACTTGGGCTCTGAACTTGTTTAGGCTACTAAAACTTCCAACGTACACTGCCTCTCCTGCTCAATCTGGCCAGAGCTCAACACCGAAATTGCGAACGTCCAGCGATTGCGCCTACACTAAAGGTGCCAGCCCTGAATGCTCCTGCTGGTCCTCATCTCCCACTGGTAACCTCTAAAACGAACCACAAACACTTGGGCTCTGAACTTGTTTAGGCTACTAAAACTTCCAACGTAGACTGCCTCTCCTGCTCAATCTGGCCAGAGCTCAACACCGAAATTGCGTATGTCCAGCGATTGCTCCTACACTAAAGGTGCCAGCCCTGAAAGCTCTTGCTGGTCCTCATCTCCCACTGGTAACCTCTAAAACGAACCACAAACACTTGGGCTCTGAACTTGTTTAGCCTACTAAAACTTCCAACGTACACTGCCTCTCCTGCTCAATCTGGCCAGAGCTCAACACCGAAATTGCGAACGTCCAGCGATTGCTCCTACACTAAAGGTGCCAGCCCTGAATGCTCTTGCTGGTCCTCATCTCCCACTGGTAACCTCTAAAACGAACCACAAACACTTGGGCTCTGAACTTGTTTAGCCTACTAAAACTTCCAACGTACACTGCCTCTCCTGCTCAACCTGGCCAGAGCTCAACCCCAAAATTGCGAACGTCCAGCGATTGCTCCTACACTTAAGGTGCCAGCCCTGAATGCTCTTGCTGGTCCTCATCTCCCACTGGTAACCTCTCAAACGAACCACAAACACTTGGGCTCTGAACTTGTTTAGGCTACTAAAACTTCCAACGTACACAGCCTCTCCTGCTCAATCTGCCCAGAGCTCAACACCGAAATTGCGAACGTCCAGCGATTGCTCCTACACTAAAGGTGCCAGCCCTGAAAGCTCTTGCTGGTCCTCATCTCCCACTGGTAACCTCTAAAACGAACCACAAACACTTGGGCTCTGAACTTGTTTAGGCTACTAAAACTTCAACGTACACTGCCTCTCCTGCTCAATCTGGCCAGAGCTCAACACAGAAATTGCGAACGTCCAGCGATTGCTCCTACACTAAAGGTGCCAGCCCTGAATGCTCTTGCTGGTCCTCATCTCCCACTGGTAACCTCTCAAACGAACCACAAACACTTGGCCTCTGAACTTGTTTAGCCTACTAAAACTTCCAACGTACACTGCCTCTCCTGCTCAATCTGGCCAGAGCTCAACACCGAAATTGCGAACGTCCAGCGATTGCTCCTACACTAAAGGTGCCAGCCCTGAATGCTGTTGCTGGTCCTCATCTCCCACTGGTAACCTCTAAAACGAACCACAAACACTTGGGCTCTGAACTTGTTTAGCCTACTAAAACTTCCGAAGTACCCTGCCTCTCCTGCTCAACTGGCCAGAGCTCAACACCGAAATTGCGAACGTCCAGCAATTGCTCCTACACTGAAGGTGCCAGCCCTGAATGCTGTTGCTGGTCCTCATCTCCCACTGGTATCTCCTCAAACGAACCACAAACACTTGGGCTCTGAACTTGTTTAGGCTACTAAAACTTCCAACGTAGACTGCCTCTCCTGCTCAATCTGGCCAGAGCTCAACACCGAAATTGCGTATGTCCAGCGATTGCTCCTACACTAAAGGTGCCAGCCCTGAAAGCTCTTGCTGGTCCTCATCTCCCACTGGTAACCTCTAAACGAACCACAAACACTTGGGCTCTGAACTTGTTTAGCCTACTAAAACTTCCAACGTACACTGCCTCTCCTGCTCAATCTGGCCAGAGCTCAACACCGAAATTGCGAACGTCCAGCGATTGCTCCTACACTAAAGGTGCCAGCCCTGAATGCTCTTGCTGGTCCTCATCTCCCACTGGTAACCTCTAAAACGAACCACAAACACTTGGGCTCTGAACTTGTTTAGCCTACTAAAACTTCCAACGTACACTGCCTCTCCTGCTCAACCTGGCCAGAGCTCAACCCCAAAATTGCGAACGTCCAGCGATTGCTCCTACACTTAAGGTGCCAGCCCTGAATGCTCTTGCTGGTCCTCATCTCCCACTGGTAACCTCTCAAACGAACCACAAACACTTGGGCTCTGAACTTGTTTAGCCTACTAAAACTTCCAACGTACACAGCCTCTCCTGCTCAATCTGCCCAGAGCTCAACACCGAAATTGCGAACGTCCAGCGATTGCTCCTACACTAAAGGTGCCAGCCCTGAAAGCTCTTGCTGGTCCTCATCTCCCACTGGTAACCTCTAAAACGAACCACAAACACTTGGGCTCTGAACTTGTTTAGGCTACTAAAACTTCCAACGTACACTGCCTCTCCTGCTCAATCTGGCCAGAGCTCAACACCGAAATTGCGAACGTCCAGCGATTGCTCCTACACTAAAGGTGCCAGCCCTGAATGCTCTTGCTGGTCCTCATCTCCCACTGGTAACCTCTCAAACGAACCACAAACACTTGGCCTCTGAACTTGTTTAGCCTACTAAAACTTCCAACGTACACTGCCTCTCCTGCTCAATCTGGCCAGAGCTCAACACCGAAATTGCGAACGTCCAGCGATTGCTCCTACACTAAAGGTGCCAGCCCTGAATGCTGTTGCTGGTCCTCATCTCCCACTGGTAACCTCTAAAACGAACCACAAACACTTGGGCTCTGAACTTGTTTAGCCTACTAAAACTTCCGAAGTACCCTGCCTCTCCTGCTCAACTGGCCAGAGCTCAACACCGAAATTGCGAACGTCCAGCAATTGCTCCTACACTGAAGGTGCCAGCCCTGAATGCTGTTGCTGGTCCTCATCTCCCACTGGTAACCTCTCAAACGAACCACAAACACTTGGGCTCTGAACTTGTTTAGCCTACTAAATCTTCCAACGTACACAGCCTCTCCTGCTCAACTGGCCAGAGCTCAACACCGAAATTGCGAACGTCCAGTGATTGCTCCTACACTAAAGGTGCCAGCCCTGAAAGCTCTTGCTGGTCCTCATCTCCCACTGGTAACCTCTCAAACGAACCACAAACACTTGGCCTCTGAACTTGTTTAGCCTACTAAAACTTCCAACGTACACAGCCTCTCCTGCTCAATCTGGCCAGAGCTCAACACCGAAATTGCGAACGTCCAGCGATTGCTCCTACACTAAAGGTGCCAGCCCTGAATGCTGTTGCTGGTCCTCATCTCCCACTGGTAACCTCTAAAACGAACCACAAACACTTGGGCTCTGAACTTGTTTAGCCTACTAAAACTTCCAACGTACACTGCCTCTCCTGCTCAATCTGGCCAGAGCTCAACACCGAAATTGCGAACGTCCAGCGATTGCTCCTACACTAAAGGGGCCAGCCCTGAAAGCTCTTGCTGCTCCTCATCTCCCACTGGTAACCTCTCAAACGAACCACAAACACTTGGGCTCTGAACTTGTTTAGGCTACTAAAACTTCCAACGTACACTGCCTCTCCTGCTCAACTGGCCAGAGCTCAACACCGAAATTGCGAACGTCCAGCGATTGCTCCTACACTAAAGGTGCCAGCCCTGAATGCTCTTGCTGGTCCTCATCTCCCACTGGTAACCTCTAAAAAGAACCACAAACACTTGGGCTCTGAACTTGTTTAGGCTACTAAAACTTCCAACGTACCCTGCCTCTCCTGCTCAACTGGCCAGAGCTCAGCACCAAAATTGCGAACGTCCAGCGATTGCTCCTACACTAAAGGTGACAGCCCTGAATGCTCTTGCTGGTCCTCATCTCCCACTGGTAACCTCTAAAACGAACCACAAACACTTGGGCTCTGAACTTGTTTAGCCTACTAAAACTTCCAACGTACACTGCCTCTCCTGCTCAATCTGGCCAGAGCTCAACACCGAAATTGCGAACGTCCAGCGATTGCTCCTACACTAAAGGTGCCAGCCCTGAATGCTCTTGCTGGTCCTCATCTCCCACTGGTAACCTCTAAAACGAACCACAAACACTTGGGCTCTGAACTTGTTTAGCCTACTGAAACTTCCAACGTACACTGCCTCTCCTGCTCAATCTGGCCAGAGCTCAACACCAAAATTGCGAACGCGCAGGGATTGCTCCTACACTAAAGGTGCCAGCCCTGAATGCTGTTGCTGGTCCTCATCTCCCACTGGTAACCTCTCCAACGAACCACAAACACTTGGGCTCTGAACTTGTTTAGCCTACTAAAACTTCCAACGTACACAGCCTCTCCTGCTCAATCTGCCCAGAGCTCAACACCGAAATTGCGAACGTCCAGCGATTGCTCCTACACTAAAGGTGCCAGCCCTGAAAGCTCTTGCTGGTCCTCATCTCCCACTGGTAACCTCTAAAAAGAAACACTAACACTTGGGCTCTGAACTTGTTTAGGCTACTAAAACTTCCAACGTACACTGCCTCTCCTGCTCAACCTGGCCAGAGCTCAACCCCAAAATTGCGAAGGTCCAGCGATTGCTCCTACACTAAAGGTGCCAGCCCTGAATGCTCTTGCTGGTCCTCATCTCCCACTGGTAACCTCTCAAACGAACCACAAACACTTGGGCTCTGAACTTGTTTAGGCTACTAAAACTTCCAACGTACACTGCCTCTCCTGCTCAATCTGGCCAGAGCTCAACACCGAAATTGCGAACGTCCAGCGATTGCTCCTACACTAAAGGTGCCAGCCCTGAATGCTGTTGCTGGTCCTCATCTCCCACTGGTAACCTCTCAAACGAACCACAAACACTTGGGCTCTGAACTTGTTTAGCCTACTAAAACTTCCCAAGTACCCTGC
Organism: Gavia stellata; assembly: GCF_030936135.1. Classification (NCBI taxonomy): domain Eukaryota; kingdom Metazoa; phylum Chordata; class Aves; order Gaviiformes; family Gaviidae; genus Gavia; species Gavia stellata. The sequence continues at coordinate 13,368 of NW_026776771.1, read as the reverse complement.
CTCTCCTGCTCAACTGGCCAGAGCTCAACACCGAAATTGCGAACGTCCAGCAATTGCTCCTACACTGAAGGTGCCAGCCCTGAATGCTGTTGCTGGTCCTCATCTCCCACTGGTAACCTCTCAAACGAACCACAAACACTTGGGCTCTGAACTTGTTTAGCCTACTAAAACTTCCAACGTACCCTGCCTCTCCTGCTCAACTGGCCAGAGCTCAGCACCGAAATTGGGAACGTCCAGCGATTGCTCCTACACTAAAGGGGCCAGCCCTGAATGCTCTTGCTGGTCCTCATCTCCCACTGGTAACCTCTAAAACGAACCACAAACACTTGGGCTCTGAACTTGTTTAGGCTACTAAAACTTCCAACGTACACAGCCTCTCCTGCTCAATCTGGCCAGAGCTCAACACCGAAATTGCGAACGTCCAGCGATTGCTCCTACACTAAAGGTGCCAGCCCTGAAAGCTGTTGCTGGTCCTCATCTCCCACTGGTAACCTCTAAAACGAACCACAAACACTTGGGCTCTGAACTTGTTTAGCCTACTAAAACTTCCGAAGTACCCTGCCTCTCCTGCTCAACTGGCCAGAGCTCAACACCGAAATTGCGAACGTCCAGCGATTGCTCCTACACTGAAGGTGCCAGCCCTGAATGCTGTTGCTGGTCCTCGTCTCCCACTGGTAACCTCTCAAACGAACCACAAACACTTGGGCTCTGAACTTGTTTAGCCTACTAAAACTTCCAACGTACACAGCCTCTCCTGCTCAATCTGGCCAGAGCTCAACACCGAAATTGCGAACGTCCAGCGATTGCTCCTACACTAAAGGTGCCAGCCCTGAAAGCTCTTGCTGCTCCTCATCTCCCACTGGTAACCTCTCAAACGAACCACAAACACTTGGGCTCTGAACTTGTTTAGGCTACTACAACTTCCAACGTACACTGCCTCTCCTGCTCAACCTGGCCAGAGCTCAACACCGAAATTGCGAACGTCCAGCGATTGCTCCTACACTAAAGGTGCCAGCCCTGAATGCTGTTGCTGGTCCTCATCTCCCACTGGTAACCTCTCAAACGAACCACAAACACTTGGGCTCTGAACTTGTTTAGGCTACTAAAACTTCCAACGTACACAGCCTCTCCTGCTCAATCTGGCCAGAGCTCAACACCGAAATTGCGAACGTCCAGCGATTGCTCCTGCACTAAAGGTGCCAGCCCTGAATGCTCTTGCTGGTCCTCATCTCCCACTGGTAACCTCTAAAACGAACCACAAACACTTGGGCTCTGAACTTGTTTAGGCTACTAAAACTTCCAACGTACACTGCCTCTCCTGCTCAATCTGGCCAGAGCTCAACACCGAAATTGCGAACGTCCAGCGATTGCTCCTACACTAAAGGTGCCAGCCCTGAATGCTCTTGCTGGTCCTCATCTCCCACTGGTAACCTCTAAAACGAACCACAAACACTTGGGCTCTGAACTTGTTTAGGCTACTAAAACTTCCAACGTACACAGCCTCTCCTGCTCAATCTGGCCAGAGCTCAACACCAAAATTGCGAACGTCCAGCGATTGCTGCTACACTAAAGGTGCCAGCCCTGAAAGCTCTTGCTGCTCCTCATCTCCCACTGGTAACCTCTAAAACGAACCACAAACACTTGGGCTCTGAACTTGTTTAGCCTACTAAAACTTCCAACGTACACAGCCTCTCCTGCTCAATCTGGCCAGAGCTCAACACCGAAATTGCGAACGTCCAGCGATTGCTCCTACACTAAAGGTGCCAGCCCTGAAAGCTCTTGCTGCTCCTCGTCTCCCACTGGTAACCTCTCAAACGAACCACAAACACTTGGGCTCTGAACTTGTTTAGGCTGCTAAACCTTCCAACGTACACAGCCTCTCCTGCTCAATTGGCCAGAGCTCAACACCGAAATTGCGAACGTCCAGCGATTGCTCCTACACTAAAGGTGCCAGCCCTGAATGCTATTGCTGGTCCTCATCTCCCACTGGTAACCTCTCAAACGAACCACAAACACTTGGGCTCTGAACTTGTTTAGCCTACTAAAACTTCCAACGTACCCTGCCTCTCCTGCTCAACTGGCCAGAGCTCAACACCGAAATTGTGAACGTCCAGCGATTGCTCCTACACTAAAGGTGCCAGCCCTGAATGCTCTTGCTGGTCCTCATCTCCCACTGGTAACCTCTCAAACGAACCACAAACACTTGGGCTCTGAACTTGTTTAGGCTACTAAAACTTCCAAAGTACCCTGCCTCTCCAGCTCAACTGGCCAGAGCTCAACACCGAAATTGCGAACGTCCAGCGATTGCTCCTACACTAAAGGTGCCAGCCCTTAAAGCTCTTGCTGGTCCTCATCTCCCACTGCTAACCTCTCAAACGAACCACAAACACTTGGGCTCTCAACTTGTTTAGCCTACTAAAACTTCCAACGTACACTGCCTCTCCTGCTCAATCTGGCCAGAGCTCAACACCGGAATTGCGAACGTCCAGCGATTGCTCCTACACTAAAGGTGCCAGCCCTGAAAGCCGTTGTTGATACTCGTCTCCCACTGGTAACCTCTAAAAACGAACCACAAACACTTGGGCTCTGAACTTGTTTAGCCTACTAAAACTTCCAACGTACACAGCCTCTCCTGCTCAATCTGGCCAGAGCTCAACACCGAAATTGCGAACGTCCAGCGATTGCTCCTACACTCAAGGTGCCAGCCCTGAAAGCTCTTGCTGGTCCTCATCTCCCACTGGTAACCTCTAAAACGAACCACAAACACTTGGGCTCTGAACTTGTTTAGCCTACTAAAACTTCCCATGTACACTGCCTCTCCTGCTCAATCTGGCCAGAGCTCAACACCGAAATTGCGAACGTCCAGCGATTGCTCCTACACTAAAGGTGCCAGCCCTGAAAGCTCTTGCTGGTCCTCATCTCCCACTGGTAACCTCTCAAACGAACCACAAACACTTGGGCTCTGAACTTGTTTAGCCTACTAAAACTTCCAACGTACACAGCCTCTCCTGCTCAATCTGGCCAGAGCTCAACACCAAAATTGCGAACATCCAGCAATTGCTCCCACACTAAAGGTGCCAGCCCTGAAAGCCCTTGCTGATCCTCGTCTCCCACTGGTAACCTCTCAAACGAACCACAAACACTTGGGCTCTGAACTTGTTTAGGCTACTAAAACTTCCAACGTACCCTGCCTCTCCTGCTCAATCTGGCCAGAGCTCAACACCGAAATTGCGAACGTCCAGCGATTGCTCCTACACTAAAGGTGCCAGCCCTTAAAGCTCTTGCTGGTCCTCATCTCCCACTGGTAACCTCTAAAACGAACCACAAACACTTGGGCTCTGAACTTGTTTAGCCTACTAAAACTTCCAACGCACACAGCCTCTCCTGCTCAATCTGGCCAGAGCTCAACACCGAAATTGCGAACGTCCAGCGATTGCTCCCACACTAAAGGTGCCAGCCCTGAATGCTCTTGCTGGTCCTCATCTCCCACTGGTAACCTCTAAAAAGAGCCACAAACACTTGGGCTCTGAACTTGTTTAGGCTACTAAAACTTCCAACGTACACTGCCTCTCCTGCTCAATCTGGCCAGAGCTCTACTCCGAAATTGCGAACGTCCAGCGATTGCTCCCACACTAAAGGTGCCAGCCCTGAAAGCTCTTGCTGGTCCTCATCTCCCACTGGTAACCTCTCAAACGAACCACAAACACTTGGGCTCTGAACTTGTTTAGCCTACTAAAACTTCCAACGTACACAGCCTCTCCTGCTCAATCTGGCCAGAGCTCAACACCAAAATTGCGAACGTCCAGCGATTGCTCCTACACTAAAGGTGCCAGCCCTGAAAGCTCTTGCTGGTCCTCATCTCCCACTCGTAACCTCTCAAACGAACCACAAGCACTTGGGCTCTGAACTTGTTTAGCCTACTAAAACTTCCAACGTACACAGCCTCTCCTGCTCAACTGGCCAGAGCTCAACACCGAAATTGCGAACGACCAGCGATTGCTCCCACACTAAAGGTGCCAGCCCTGAATGCTGCTGCTGGTCCTCATCTCCCACTGGTAACCTCTCAAACGAACCACAAACACTTGAGCTCTGAACTTCTTTAGGCTACTAAAATTTCCAACGTACCCTGACTCCCCTGCTCAATCTGGCCAGAGCTCAACACCAAAATTGTGAACGTCTCCAGCGATTGCTCCCACACTAAAGGTGCCAGCCCTGAAAGCTCTTGCTGGTCCTCATCTCCCACTGGTAGCCTCTAAAACGAACTACAAACACTTGGGCTCTGAACTTGTTTAGGCTACTAAAACTTCCAACGTACACAGCCTCTCCTGCTCAATCTGGCCAGAGCTCAACACCGAAATTGAGGACGTCCAGCCGTTCCTCCTACACTAAAGGTGCCAGCCCTGAAAGCTCTTGCTGGTCCTCATCTCCCACTGGTAACCTCTAAAAAGAACCACAAACATTTGGGCTCTGAACTTGTTTAGCCTACTAAAACTTCCAACGTACACTGCCTCTCCTGCTCAATCTGGCCAGAGCTCAACACCGAAATTGCGAACGTCCAGCGATGGCTCCTACACTAAAGGTGCCAGCCCTGAAAGCTCTTGCTGGTCCTCATCTCCCACTGGTAGCCTCTAAAACGAACCACAAACACTTGGGCTCTGAACTTGTTTAGGCTACTAAAACTTCCAACGTACACAGCCTCTCCTGCTCAATCTGGCCAGAGCTCAACACCGAAATTGCGAACGTCCAGCGATTGCTCCCACACTAAAGGTGCCAGCCCTGAAAGCTCTTGCCGGTCCTCATCTCCCACTGGTAACCTCTAAAACGAACCACAAACATTTGGGCTCTGAACTTGTTTAGCCTACTAAAACTTCCAACGTACACTGCCTCTCCTGCTCAATCTGGCCAGAGCTCAACACCGAAATTGCGAACGTCCAGCGATGGCTCCTACACTAAAGGTGCCAGCCCTGAAAGCTCTTGCTGGTCCTCATCTCCCACTGGTAACCTCTAAAAAGAACCACAAACACTTGGGCTCTGAACTTGTTTAGCCTACTAAAACTTCCAACGTACACAGCCTCTCCTGCTCAATCTGGCCAGAGCTCAACACCGAAATTGCGAACGTCTCCAGCGATTGCTCCCACACTAAAGGTGCCAGCCCTGAAAGCTCTTGCTGGTCCTCATCTCCCACTGCTAACCTCTAAAACGAACCACAAACACTTGGGCTCTGAACTTGGTTAGCCTACTAAAACTTCCAACGTACACAGCCTCTCCTGCTCAATCTGGCCAGAGCTCAACACCGAAATTGTGAACGTCCAGCGATTGCTCCTACACTAAAGGTGCCAGCCCTGAAAGCTCTTGCTGGTCCTCATCTCCCACTGGTAACCTCTCAAACGAACCACAAACACTTGGGCTCTGAACTTGTTTAGCCTACTAAAACTTCCAACGTACACAGCCTCTCCTGCTCAATCTGGCCAGAGCTCAACACCGAAATTGTGAACGTCTCCAGCGATTGCTCCCACACTAAAGGTGCCAGCCCTGAAAGCTCTTGCTGGTCCTCATCTCCCACTGGTAACCTCTAAAACGAACCACAAACACTTGGGCTCTGAACTTGTTTAGGCTACTAAAACTTCCAACGTACACTGCCTCTCCTGCTCAATCTGGCCAGAGCTCAACACCGAAATTGCGAACGTCCAGCGATTGCTCCTACACTAAAGGTGCCAGCCCTGAAAGCTCTTGCTGCTCCTAATCTCCCACTGGTAACCTCTCAAACGAACCACAAACACTTGGGCTCTGAACTTGTTTAGGCTACTAAAACTTCCAACGTACACTGCCTCTCCTGCTCAATCTGGCCAGAGCTCAACACCGAAATTGCGAACGTCCAGCGATTGCTCCTACACTAAAGGTGCCAGCCCTGAATGCTCTTGCTGGTCCTCATCTCCCACTGGTAACCTCTAAAACGAAACACTAACACTTGGGCTCTGAACTTGTTTAGGCTACTAAAACTTCCAACGTACCCTGCCTCTCCTGCTCAATCTGGCCAGAGCTCAACACCGAAATTGCGAACGTCCAGCGATTGCTCCTACACTAAAGCTGCCAGCCCTGAAAGCTCTTGCTGGACCTTATCTCCCACTGGTAACCTCTAAAACGAAGCACAAACACTTGGGCTCTGAACTTGTTTAGGCTACTAAAACTTCCAACGTACACAGCCTCTCCTGCTCAATCTGGCCAGAGCTCTACGCCAAAATTGCGAACGTACAGCGATTGCTCCTACACTAAAGGTGCCAGCCCTGAAAGCTGTTGCTGGTCCTCATCTCCCACTGGTAACCTCTAAAACGAACCACAAACACTCGGGCTCTGAACTTGTTTAGGCTACTAAAACTTCCAACGTACACAGCCTCTCCTGCTCAATCTGGCCAGAGCTCAACACCAAAATTGCCAATGTCCAGCAATTGCACCTACACTAAAGGTGCCAGCCCTGAAAGCTGTTGCTGCTCCTCATCTCCCACTGGTAACCTCTCAAACGAACCACAAACACTTGGGCTCTGAACTTGTTTAGGCTACTAGAACTTCCAACGTACCCTGCCTCTCCTGCTCAATCTGGCCAGAGCTCAACACCGAAATTGCGAACGTCCAGCGATTGCTCCTACACTCAAGGTGCCAGCCCTGAAAGCTCTTGCTGGTCCTCATCTCCCACTGGTAACCTCTAAAACGAACCACAAACACTTGGGTTCTGAACTTGTTTAGGCTAGTAAAACTTCCAACGTACACAGCCTCTCCTGCTCAATCTGGCCAGAGCTCAACACCGAAATTGCGAACGTCCAGCGATTGCTCCTACACTAAAGGTGCGAGCCCTGAATGCTCTTGCTGGTCCTCATCTCCCACTGGTAACCTCTAAAACGAACCACAAACACTTGGGCTCTGAACTTGTTTAGCCTACTAAAACTTCCAACGTACACAGCCTCTCCTGCTCAATCTGGCCAGAGCTCAACACCGAAATTGCGAACGTTCAGCGATTGCTCCTACACTAAAGGTGCCAGCCCTGAAAGCTCTTGCTGGTCCTCATCTCCACTGGTAACCTCTAAAACGAACCACAAACACTTGGGCTCTGAACTTGCTTAGGCTACTAAAACTTCCAACGTAGACAGCCTCTCCTGCTCAATCTGGCCAGAGCTCAACACCGAAATTGCGAACGTCCAGCGATTGCTCCTACACTAAAGGTGCCAGCCCTGAAAGCTCTTGCTGGTCCTCATCTCCCACTGGTAACCTCTCAAACGAACCACAAACACTTGGGCTCTGAACTTGGTTAGGCTACTAAAACTTCCAACGTACACTGCCTCTCCTGCTCAATCTGGCCAGAGCTCAACACCGAAATTGCGAACGTCCAGCGATTGCTCCTACACTAAAGGTGCCAGCCCTGAATGCTCTTGCTGGTCCTCGTCTCCCACTGGTAACCTCTCAAACGAACCACAAACACTTGGGCTCTGAACTTGTTTAGCCTACTAAAACTTCCAACGTACACTGCCTCTCCTGCTCAATCTGGCCAGAGCTCAACACCGAAATTGCGAACGTCCAGGGATTGCTCCTACACTAAAGGTGCCAGCCCTGAAAGCTCTTGCTGGTTCTCATCTCCCACTGGTAACCTCTCAAACGAACCACAAACACTTGGGCTCTGAACTTGTGTAGCCTACTAAAACTTCCAACGTACACAGCCTCTCCCGCTCAATCTGGCCAGAGCTCAACACTGAAATTGCGAACGTCCAGCGATTGCTCCTACACTAAAGGTGCCAGCCCTGAAAGCTCTTGCTGGTTCTCATCTCCCACTGGTAACCTCTAAAACGAACCACAAACACTTGGGCTCTGAACTTGTTTAGACACTCAAAGGTCCAGACGTATCATCGCTTCCTTTCGCTAATTCACGTCAGAGCTCAACACCGAAATTGCTAACGTCCAGCGATGGCTCCTACACTAAACGTGCCAGCCCTGAAAGCTCTTGCTGGTCCTCATCTCCCACTGGTAACCTCTAAAACGAACCACAAACACTTGGGCTCTGAACTTGGTTAGGCTACTAAAACTTCCAACGTACCCTGCCTCTCCTGCTCAATCTGGCCAGAGCTCAACACCGAAATTGCGAACGTCCAGCGATGGCTCCTACCCTAAAGGTGCCAGCCCTGAAAGCTCTTGCTGGTCCTCATCTCCCACTGGTAACCTCTCAAACGAACCACTAACACTTGGCCTCTGAACTTGTTTAGCCTACTAAAACTTCCAACGTACACAGCCTCTCCTGCTCAATCTGGCCAGAGCTCAACACCGAAATTGCGAACGTCCAGCGATTGCTCCTACACTAAAGGTGCCAGCCCTGAAAGCTCTTGCTGGTCCTCATCTCCCACTGGTAACCTCTCAAACGAACCACAAACACTTGGGCTCTGAACTTGTTTAGCCTGCTAAAACTTCCAATGTACACAGCCTCTCCTGCTAAATCTGGCCAGAGCACAACACTGAAAATGTGAACGTCCAGCGATTGCTCCTACGCTAAAGGTGCCAGCCCTGAAAGCTGTTGCTGGTCCTCATCTCCCACTGGTAACCTCTAAAACGAACCACAAACACTTGGGCTCTGAACTTGGTTAGGCTACTAAAACTTCCAACGCACACTGCCTCTCCTGCTCAATCTGGCCAGAGCTCAACACCGAAACTGCGAACGTCCAGCGATTGCTCCTACACTAAAGGTGCCAGCCCTGAATGCTCTTGCTGGTCCTCATCTCCCACTGGTAACCTCTAAAACGAACCACAAACACTTGGCCTCTGAACTTGTTTAGGCTACTAAAACTTCCAACGTACACAGCCTCTCCTGCTCAATCTGGCCAGAGCTCAACACCAAAATTGCGAATGTCCAGCAATTGCACCTACACTAAAGGTGCCAGCCCTGAAAGCTGTTGCTGGTCCTCATGTCCCACTGGTAACCTCTAAAACGAACCACAAACACTTGGGCTCTGAACTTGCTTAGGCTAGTAAAACTTCCAACGTAGACAGCCTCTCCTGCTCAATCTGGCCAGAGCTCAACACCGAAATTGCGAACGTCCAGCGATTGCTCCTACACTAAAGGTGCCAGCCCTGAAAGCTCTTGCTGGTCCTCATCTCCCACTGGTAACCTCTCAAACGAACCACAAACACTTGGGCTCTGAACTTGTTTAGGCTACTAAAACTTCCAACGTACACAGCCTCTCCCGCTCTATCTGGCCAGAGCTCAACACCGAAATTGCGAACGTCCAGCGATTGCTCCTACACTAAAGGTGCCAGCCCTGAAAGCTCTTGCTGGTCCTCATCTCCCACTGGTAACCTCTAAAACGAACCACAAACACTTGGGCTCTGAACTTGTTTAGACACTCAAAGGTCCAGACGTATCATAGCTTCCTTTCGCTAATTCACGTCAGAGCTCAACACCGAAATTGCTAACGTCCAGCGATGGCTCCTACACTAAACGTGCCAGCCCTGAAAGCTCTTGCTGGTCCTCATCTCCCACTGGTAACCTCTAAAACGAACCACAAACACTTGGGCTCTGAACTTGTTTAGGCTACTAAAACTTCCAACGTACACAGCCTCTCCTGCTCAATCTGGCCAGAGCTCAACACCGAAATTGCTAACGTCCAGCGATTGCTCCTACACTAAAGGTGCCAGCCCTGAAAGCTCTTGCTGGTCCTCATCTCCCACTGGTAACCTCTCAAACGAACCACAAACACTTGGGCTCTCAACTTGTTTAGCCTACTAAAACTTCCAACGTACACTGCCTCTCCTGCTCAATCTGGCCAGAGCTCAACACCGAAATTGCGAACGTCCAGCGATGGCTCCTACACTAAAGGTGCCAGCCCTGAAAGCTCTTGCTGGTCCTCATCTCCCACTGGTAACCTCTAAAAAGAACCACTAACACTTGGCCTCTGAACTTGTTTAGGCTACTAAAACTTCCAACGCACACAGCCTCTCCTGCTCAATCTGGCCAGAGCTCAACACCGAAACTGCGAACGTCCAGCGATTGCTCCTACACTAAAGGGGCCAGCCCTGAAAGCTCTTGCTGGTTCTCATCTCCCACTGGTAACCTCTCAAACGAACCACAAACACTTGGGCTCTGAACTTGTTTAGACACTCAAAGGTCCACACGTATCATCGCTTCCTTTCGCTAATTCACGTCAGAGCTCAACACCGAAATTGCGAACGTCCAGCGATGGCTCCTACACTAAACGTGCCAGCCCTGAAAGCTCTTGCTGGTCCTCATCTCCCACTGGTAACCGCTCAAACGAACCACAAACACTTGGGCTCTGAACTTGGTTAGGCTACTAAAACTTCCAACGTACACAGCCTCTCCTGCTCAAGCTGGCCCGAGCTCAACACCGAAATTGCGAACGTCCAGCGATTGCTCCTACACTAAACGTGCCAGCCCTGAAAGCTCTTGCTGGTCCTCATCTCCCACTGGTAACCTCTAAAACGAACCACAAACACTTGGGCTCTGAACTTGGTTAGGCTACTAAAACCTCCAACGTACACTGCCTCTCCCGCTCAATCTGGCCAAAATGCAACACCGAAATTGCGAACATCCAGCAATTGCTCCTACACTAAAGGTGCCAGCCCTGAAAGCTCTTGCTGGTCCTCATCTCCCACTGGTAACCTCTAAAACGAACCACAAACACTTGGGCTCTGAACTTGGTTAGGCTACTAAAACTTCCAACGTACCCTGCCTCTCCTGCTCAATCTGGCCAGAGCTCAACACCGACATTGCGAACGTCCAGCGATTGCTCCTACACTAAAGGTGCCAGCCCTGAAAGCTCTTGCTGGTCCTCGTCTCCCACTGGTAAACTCTCAAAAGAACCACAAACACTTGGGCTCTGAACTTGTTTAGGCTACTAAAACTTCCAACGCACACAGCCTCTCCTGCTCAATCTGGCCAGAGCTCAACACCGAAATTGCGAACGTCCAGCGATTGCTCCTACACTAAAGGTGCCAGCCCTGAAAGCTCTTGCTGGTTCTCATCTCCCACTGGTAACCTCTCAAACGAACCACAAACTCTTGGGCTCTGAACTTGTGTAGCCTACTAAAACTTCCAACGTACACAGCCTCTCCTGCTCAATCTGGCCAGAGCTCAACACCGAAATTGCGAACGTCCAGCGATTGCTCCTACACTAAAGGTGCCAGCCCTGAAAGCTCTTGCTGGTCCTCATCTCCCACTGCTAACCTCTCAAACGAACCACAAACACTTGGGCTCTGAACTTGGTTAGGCTACTAAAACCTCCAACGTACACAGCCTCTCCTGCTCAATCTGGCCAGAGCTCAACACCGAAATTGCGAACGTCCAGCGATGGCTCCTACACTAAACGTGCCAGCCCTGAAAGCTCTTGCTGGTCCTCATCTCCCACTGGTAACCTCTAAGAAGAACCACAAACACTTGGCCTCTGAACTTGGTTAGCGTACTGAAACTTCCAACGTACACTGCCTCTCCTCCTCAATCTGGCCAGAGCTCAACACCGAAATTGCGAACGTCCAGCGATTGCTCCTACACTAAAGGTGCCAGCCCTGAATGCTGCTGCTGGTCCTCATCTCCCACTGGTAACCTCTAAAACAAACCACAAACACTTGGGCTCTGAACTTGGTTAGGCTACTAAAACTTCCAACGTACACAGCCTCTCCTGCTCAATCTGGCCAGAGCTCAACACCGAAATTGCGAACGTCCAGCGATTGCTCCTACACTAAAGGTGCCAGCCCTGAAAGCTCTTGCTGGTTCTCATCTCCCACTGGTAACCTCTCAAACGAACCACAAACACTTGGGCTCTGAACTTGGTTAGGCTACTAAAACTTCCAAAGTACACAGCCTCTCCTGCTCAATCTGGCCAGAGCTCAACACCGAAATTGCGAACGTCCAGCGATTGCTCCTACACTAAAGGTGCCAACCCTGAAAGCTCTTGCTGGTTCTCATCTCCCACTGGTAACCTCTCAAACGAACCACAAACACTTGGCCTCTGAACTTGTGTAGCCTACTAAAACTTCCAACGTACACTGCCTCTCCTGCTCAATCTGGCCAGAGCTCAACACCGAAATTGCGAACGTCCAGCGATTGCTCCTACACTAAAGGTGCCAGCCCTGAAAGCTCTTGCTGGTTCTCATCTCCCACTGGTAACCTCTCAAACGAACCAGAAACACTTGGGCTCTGAACTTGTGTAGCCTACTAAAACTTCCAACGTACACTGCCTCTCCTGCTCAATCTGGCCAGAGCTCAACACCGAAATTGCGAACGTCCAGCGATTGCTCCTACACTAAAGGTGCCAGCCCTGAAAGCTCTTGCTGGTCCTCATCTCCCACTGGTAACCTCTCAAACGAACCACAAACACTTGGGCTCTGAACTTGTTTAGGCTACTAAAACTTCCAACGTACAGAGCCTCTCCTGCTAAATCTGGCCAGAGCACAACACCAAAATTGCGAACGTCCAGCGATTTCTCCCAAACTAAAGATGCCTGCCCTGAATGCTGCTGCTGGTCCTCATCTCCCACTAGTAACCTCTAAAAAGAACCACAAACACTTGGGCTCTCAACTTGTTTAGACACTCAAAGGTCCGGACGTATCATCGCTTCCTGTTGCTAATTCACGTCAGAGCTCAACACCGAAATTGCGAACATCCAGCGATTGCTCCTACACTAAAGGTGCCAGCCCTGAAAGCTCTTGCTGGTTCTCATCTCCCACTGCTAACCTCTCAAACGAACCACAAACTCTTGGGCTCTGAACTTGTTTAGGCTACTAAAACTTCCAACGCACACAGCCTCTCCTGCTCAATCTGGCCAGAGCTCAACACCGAAATTGCGAACGTCCAGCGATTGCTCCTACACTAAAGGTGCCAGCCCTGAAAGCTCTTGCTGGTTCTCATCTCCCACTGGTAACCTCTCAAACGAACCACAAACTCTTGGGCTCTGAACTTGTGTAGCCTACTAAAACTTCCAACGTACACAGCCTCTCCTGCTCAATCTGGCCAGAGCTCAACACCGAAATTGCGAACGTCCAGCGATTGCTCCTACACTAAAGGTGCCAGCCCTGAAAGCTCTTGCTGGTCCTCATCTCCCACTGCTAACCTCTCAAACGAACCACAAACACTTGGGCTCTGAACTTGGTTAGGCTACTAAAACCTCCAACGTACACAGCCTCTCCTGCTCAATCTGGCCAGAGCTCAACACCGAAATTGCGAACGTCCAGCGATGGCTCCTACACTAAACGTGCCAGCCCTGAAAGCTCTTGCTGGTCCTCATCTCCCACTGGTAACCTCTAAGAAGAACCACAAACACTTGGCCTCTGAACTTGGTTAGCGTACTGAAACTTCCAACGTACACTGCCTCTCCTCCTCAA
>NW_026776770.1:0-53458 GCF_030936135.1 Gavia stellata | reverse complement strand
TCAACACCGAAATTGCGAACGTCCAGCGATTGCTCCTACACTAAAGGTGCCAGCCCTGAAAGCTCTTGCTGGTCCTCATCTCCCACTGGTAACCTCTCAAACGAACCACAAACACTTGGCCTCTGAACTTGTTTAGCCTACTAAAACTTCCAACGTACACAGCCTCTCCTGCTCAATCTGGCCAGAGCTCAACACCAAAATTGGGAACGTCCAGCGATTGCTCCTACACTAAAGGTGCCAGCCCTGAAAGCTCTTGCTGGTCCTCATCTCCCACTGGTAACCTCTCAAACGAACCACAAACACTTGGCCTCTGAACTTGTTTAGCCTACTAAAACTTCCAACGTACACAGCCTCTCCTGCTCAATCTGGCCAGACCTCAACACCGAAATTGCGAACGTCCAGCGATTGCTCCTACACTAAAGGTGCCAGCCCTGAAAGCTCTTGCTGGTCCTCATCTCCCACTGGTAACCTCTCAAACGAACCACAAACACTTGGCCTCTGAACTTGTTTAGCCTACTAAAACTTCCAACGTACACTGCCTCTCCTGCTCAATCTGGCCAGAGCTCAACACCGAAATTGCGAACGTCCGGCGATTGCTTCTACACTAAAGGTGCCAGCCCTGAAAGCTCTTGCTGGTCCTCATCTCCCACTGGTAACCTCTCAAACGAACCACAAACACTTGGCCTCTGAACTTGTTTAGCCTACTAAAACTTCCAACGTACACTGCCTCTCCTGCTCAATCTGGCCAGAGCTCAACACCGAAATTGCGAACGTCCAGCGATTTCTCCTACACTAAAGGTGCCAGCCCTGAAAGCTCTTGCTGGTCCTCATCTCCCACTGGTAACCTCTCAAACGAACCATAAACACTTAGGCTCTGAACTTGTTTAGCCTACTAAAACTTCCAACGTACACAGCCTCTTCTGCTCAATCTGGCCAGAGCTCAACACCGAAATTGCGAACGTCCAGCGATTGCTCCTACACTAAAGGTGCCAGCCCTGAAAGCTCTTGCTGGTCCTCATCTCCCACTGGTAACCTCTCAAACGAACCACAAACACTTGGCCTCTGAACTTGTTTAGCCTACTAAAACTTCCAACGTACACAGCCTCTCCTGCTCAATCTGGCCAGAGCTCAACACCGAAATTGCGAACGTCCAGCGATTGCTCCTACACTAAAGGTGCCAGCCCTGAAAGCTCTTGCTGGTCCTCATCTCCCACTGGTAACCTCTCAAACGAACCACAAACACTTGGCCTCTGAACTTGTTTAGCCTACTAAAACTTCCAACGTACACTGCCTCTCCTGCTCAATCTGGCCAGAGCTCAACACCGAAATTGCGAACGTCCGGCGATTGCTTCTACACTAAAGGTGCCAGCCCTGAAAGCTCTTGCTGGTCCTCATCTCCCACTGGTAACCTCTCAAACGAACCACAAACACTTGGGCTCTGAACTTGTTTAGCCTACTAAAACTTCCAACGTACACAGCCTCTCCTGCTCAATCTGGCCAGAGCTCAACACCGATATTGCGAACGTCCAGCAATTGCTCCTACACTAAAGGTGCCAGCCCTGAAAGCTCTTGCTGGTCCTCATCTCCCACTGGTAACCTCTCAAACGAACCACAAACACTTGGCCTCTGAACTTGTTTAGCCTACTAAAACTTCCAACGTACACAGCCTCTCCTGCTCAATCTGGCCAAAATTCAACACCGAAATTGCGAACGTCCAGCGATTGCTCCTACACTAAAGGTGCCAGCCCTGAAAGCTCTTGCTGGTCCTCATCTCCCACTGGTAACCTCTCAAACGAACCACAAACACTTGGCCTCTGAACTTGTTTAGCCTACTAAAACTTCCAACGTACACAGCCTCTCCTGCTCAATCTGGCCAGACCTCAACACCGAAATTGCGAACGTCCAGCGATTGCTCCTACACTAAAGGTGCCAGCCCTGAAAGCTCTTGCTGGTCCTCATCTCCCACTGGTAACCTCTCAAACGAACCACAAACACTTGGCCTCTGAACTTGTTTAGCCTACTAAAACTTCCAACGTACACAGCCTCTCCTGCTCAATCTGGCCAGACCTCAACACCGAAATTGCGAACGTCCAGCGATTGCTCCTACACTAAAGGTGCCAGCCCTGAAAGCTCTTGCTGGTCCTCATCTCCCACTGGTAACCTCTCAAACGAACCACAAACACTTGGCCTCTGAACTTGTTTAGCCTACTAAAACTTCCAACGTACACTGCCTCTCCTGCTCAATCTGGCCAGAGCTCAACACCGAAATTGCGAACGTCCGGCGATTGATCCTACAGTAAAGGTGCCAGCCCTGAAAGCTCTTGCTGGTCCTCATCTCCCACTGGTAACCTCTCAAACGAACCACAAACACTTGGCCTCTGAACTTGTTTAGCCTACTAAAACTTCCAACGTACACAGCCTCTCCTGCTCAATCTGGCCAGAGCTCAACACCGAAATTGCGAACGTCCAGCGATTGCTCCTACACTAAAGGTGCCAGCCCTGAAAGCTCTTGCTGGTCCTCATCTCCCACTGGTAACCTCTCAAACGAACCACAAACACTTGGCCTCTGAACTTGTTTAGCCTACTAAAACTTCCAACGTACACAGCCTCTCCTGCTCAATCTGGCCAGAGCTCAACACCGAAATTGCGAACGTCCAGTGATTGCTCCTACACTAAAGGTGCCAGCCCTGAAAGCTCTTGCTGGTCCTCATCTCCCACTGGTAACCTCTCAAACGAACCACAAACACTTGGCCTCTGAACTTGTTTAGCCTACTAAAACTTCCAACGTACACTGCCTCTCCTGCTCAATCTGGCCAGAGCTCAACACCGAAATTGCGAACATCCGGCGATTGTTTCTACAGTAAAGGTGCCAGCCCTGAAAGCTCTTGCTGGTCCTCATCTCCCACTGGTAACCTCTCAAACGAACCACAAATACTTGGCCTCTGAACTTGTTTAGCCTACTAAAACTTCCAACGTACACAGCCTCTCCTGCTCAATCTGGCCAGAGCTCAACACCGAAATTGCGAACGTCCAGCGATTGCTCTTACAGTAAAGGTGCCAGCCCTGAAAGCTCTTGCTGGTCCTCATCTCCCACTGGTAACCTCTCAAACGAACCACAAACACTTGGCCTCTGAACTTGTTTAGCCTACTAAAACTTCCAACGTACACAGCCTCTCCTGCTCAATCTGGCCAGAGCTCAACACCGAAATTGCGAACGTCCAGTGATTGCTCCTACACTAAAGGTGCCAGCCCTGAAAGCTCTTGCTGGTCCTCATCTCCCACTGGTAACCTCTCAAACGAACCACAAATACTTGGCCTCTGAACTTGTTTAGGCTACTAAAACTTCCAACGTACACTGCCTCTCCTGCTCAATCTGGCCAGAGCTCAACACCGAAATTGCGAACGTCCAGCGATTGCTCCTACACTAAAGGTGCCAGCCCTGAAAGCTCTTGCTGGTCCTCATCTCCCACTGGTAACCTCTCAAACGAACCACAAATACTTGGCCTCTGAACTTGTTTAGCCTACTAAAACTTCCAACGTCCACAGCCTCTCCTGCTCAATCTGGCCAGAGCTCAACACCGAAATTGCGAACGTCCAGCGATTGCTCCTACACTAAAGGTGCCAGCCCTGAAAGCTCTTGCTGGTCCTCATCTCCCACTGGTAACCTCTCAAACGAACCACAAACACTTGGCCTCTGAACTTGTTTAGCCTACTAAAACTTCCAACGTACACAGCCTCTCCTGCTCAATCTGGCCAGAGCTCAACACCGAAATTGCGAACGTCCAGCGATTGCTCCTACACTAAAGGTGCCAGCCCTGAAAGCTCTTGCTGGTCCTCATCTCCCACTGGTAACCTCTCAAACGAACCACAAACACTTGGGCTCTGAACTTGTTTAGCCTACTGAAACTTCCAACGTACACAGCCTCTCCTGCTCAATCTGGCCAGAGCTCAACACCGATATTGCGAACGTCCAGCAATTGCTCCTACACTAAAGGTGCCAGCCCTGAAAGCTCTTGCTGGTCCTCATCTCCCACTGGTAACCTCTCAAACGAACCACAAACACTTGGCCTCTGAACTTGTTTAGCCTACTAAAACTTCCAACGTACACAGCCTCTCCTGCTCAATCTGGCCAAAATTCAACACCGAAATTGCGAACGTCCAGCGATTGCTCCTACACTAAAGGTGCCAGCCCTGAAAGCTCTTGCTGGTCCTCATCTCCCACTGGTAACCTCTCAAACGAACCACAAACACTTGGCCTCTGAACTTGTTTAGCCTACTAAAACTTCCAACGTACACAGCCTCTCCTGCTCAATCTGGCCAGAGCTCAACACCGAAATTGCGAACGTCCAGCGATTGCTCCTACAGTAAAGGTGCCAGCCCTGAAAGCTCTTGCTGGTCCTCATCTCCCACTGGTAACCTCTCAAACGAACCACAAACACTTGGCCTCTGAACTTGTTTAGCCTACTAAAACTTCCAACGTACACAGACTCTCCTGCTCAATCTGGCCAGACCTCAACACCGAAATTGCGAACGTCCAGCGATTGCTCCTACACTAAAGGTGCCAGCCCTGAAAGCTCTTGCTGGTCCTCATCTCCCACTGGTAACCTCTCAAACGAACCACAAACACTTGGCCTCTGAACTTGTTTAGCCTACTAAAACTTCCAACGTACACTGCCTCTCCTGCTCAATCTGGCCAGAGCTCAACACCGAAATTGCGAACGTCCGGCGATTGCTTCTACACTAAAGGTGCCAGCCCTGAAAGCTCTTGCTGGTCCTCATCTCCCACTGGTAACCTCTCAAACGAACCACAAACACTTGGCCTCTGAACTTGTTTAGCCTACTAAAACTTCCAACGTACACAGCCTCTCCTGCTCAATCTGGCCAGAGCTCAACACCGAAATTGCGAACGTCCAGCGATTGCTCCTACACTAAAGGTGCCAGCCCTGAAAGCTCTTGCTGGTCCTCATCTCCCACTGGTAACCTCTCAAACGAACCACAAACACTTGGCCTCTGAACTTGTTTAGCCTACTAAAACTTCCAACGTACACAGCCTCTCCTGCTCAATCTGGCCAGAGCTCAACACCGAAATTGCGAACGTCCAGTGATTGCTCCTACACTAAAGGTGCCAGCCCTGAAAGCTCTTGCTGGTCCTCATCTCCCACTGGTAACCTCTCAAACGAACCACAAATACTTGGCCTCTGAACTTGTTTAGCCTACTAAAACTTCCAACGTACACTGCCTCTCCTGCTCAATCTGGCCAGAGCTCAACACCGAAATTGCGAACGTCCAGCGATTGCTCCTACACTAAAGGTGCCAGCCCTGAAAGCTCTTGCTGGTCCTCATCTCCCACTGGTAACCTCTCAAACGAACCACAAACACTTGGCCTCTGAACTTGTTTAGCCTACTAAAACTTCCAACGTACACAGCCTCTCCTGCTCAATCTGGCCAGAGCTCAACACCGAAATTGCGAACGTCCAGTGATTGCTCCTACACTAAAGGTGCCAGCCCTGAAAGCTCTTGCTGGTCCTCATCTCCCACTGGTAACCTCTCAAACGAACCACAAATACTTGGCCTCTGAACTTGTTTAGCCTACTAAAACTTCCAACGTACACTGCCTCTCCTGCTCAATCTGGCCAGAGCTCAACACCGAAATTGCGAACATCCGGCGATTGTTTCTACAGTAAAGGTGCCAGCCCTGAAAGCTCTTGCTGGTCCTCATCTCCCACTGGTAACCTCTCAAACGAACCACAAATACTTGGCCTCTGAACTTGTTTAGCCTACTAAAACTTCCAACGTACACAGCCTCTCCTGCTCAATCTGGCCAGAGCTCAACACCGAAATTGCGAACGTCCAGCGATTGCTCCTACAGTAAAGGTGCCAGCCCTGAAAGCTCTTGCTGGTCCTCATCTCCCACTGGTAACCTCTCAAACGAACCACAAACACTTGGCCTCTGAACTTGTTTAGCCTACTAAAACTTCCAACGTACACAGCCTCTCCTGCTCAATCTGGCCAGAGCTCAACACCGAAATTGCGAACGTCCAGCGATTGCTCCTACACTAAAGGTGCCAGCCCTGAAAGCTCTTGCTGGTCCTCATCTCCCACTGGTAACCTCTCAAACGAACCACAAACACTTGGCCTCTGAACTTGTTTAGCCTACTAAAACTTCCAACGTACACAGCCTCTCCTGCTCAATCTGGCCAGAGCTCAACACCGAAATTGCGAACGTCCAGTGATTGCTCCTACACTAAAGGTGCCAGCCCTGAAAGCTCTTGCTGGTCCTCATCTCCCACTGGTAACCTCTCAAACGAACCACAAATACTTGGCCTCTGAACTTGTTTAGGCTACTAAAACTTCCAACGTACACTGCCTCTCCTGCTCAATCTGGCCAGAGCTCAACACCGAAATTGCGAACGTCCAGCGATTGCTCCTACACTAAAGGTGCCAGCCCTGAAAGCTCTTGCTGGTCCTCATCTCCCACTGGTAACCTCTCAAACGAACCACAAATACTTGGCCTCTGAACTTGTTTAGCCTACTAAAACTTCCAACGTACACAGCCTCTCCTGCTCAATCTGGCCAGAGCTCAACACCGAAATTGCGAACGTCCAGTGATTGCTCCTACACTAAAGGTGCCAGCCCTGAAAGCTCTTGCTGGTCCTCATCTCCCACTGGTAACCTCTCAAACGAACCACAAACACTTGGCCTCTGAACTTGTTTAGCCTACTAAAACTTCCAACGTACACAGCCTCTCCTGCTCAATCTGGCCAGAGCTCAACACCGAAATTGCGAACGTCCAGCGATTGCTCCTACACTAAAGGTGCCAGCCCTGAAAGCTCTTGCTGGTCCTCATCTCCCACTGGTAACCTCTCAAACGAACCACAAACACTTGGCCTCTGAACTTGTTTAGCCTACTAAAACTTCCAACGTACACAGCCTCTCCTGCTCAATCTGGCCAGAGCTCAACACCGAAATTGCGAACGTCCAGCGATTGCTCCTACACTAAAGGTGCCAGCCCTGAAAGCTCTTGCTGGTCCTCATCTCCCACTGGTAACCTCTCAAACGAACCACAAATACTTGGCCTCTGAACTTGTTTAGGCTACTAAAACTTCCAACGTACACTGCCTCTCCTGCTCAATCTGGCCAGAGCTCAACACCGATATTGCGAACGTCCAGCAATTGCTCCTACACTAAAGGTGCCAGCCCTGAAAGCTCTTGCTGGTCCTCATCTCCCACTGGTAACCTCTCAAACGAACCACAAACACTTGGCCTCTGAACTTGTTTAGCCTACTAAAACTTCCAACGTACACATAGCTCTCCTGCTCAATCTGGCCAAAATTCAACACCGAAATTGCGAACGTCCAGCGATTGCTCCTACACTAAAGGTGCCAGCCCTGAAAGCTCTTGCTGGTCCTCATCTCCCACTGGTAACCTCTCAAACGAACCACAAACACTTGGCCTCTGAACTTGTTTAGCCTACTAAAACTTCCAACGTACACAGCCTCTCCTGCTCAATCTGGCCAGAGCTCAACACCGAAATTGCGAACGTCCAGCGATTGCTCCTACACTAAAGGTGCCAGCCCTGAAAGCTCTTGCTGGTCCTCATCTCCCACTGGTAACCTCTCAAACGAACCACAAACACTTGGCCTCTGAACTTGTTTAGCCTACTAAAACTTCCAACGTACACAGCCTCTCCTGCTCAATCTGGCCAGACCTCAACACCGAAATTGCGAACGTCCAGCGATTGCTCCTACACT
The DNA here is from genome assembly GCF_030936135.1 of Gavia stellata. Lineage (NCBI taxonomy): Eukaryota > Metazoa > Chordata > Aves > Gaviiformes > Gaviidae > Gavia > Gavia stellata. Next base: position 45,707 of record NW_026776770.1, on the reverse strand, counting down.
AAAGGTGCCAGCCCTGAAAGCTCTTGCTGGTCCTCATCTCCCACTGGTAACCTCTCAAACGAACCACAAACACTTGGCCTCTGAACTTGTTTAGCCTACTAAAACTTCCAACGTACACTGCCTCTCCTGCTCAATCTGGCCAGAGCTCAACACCGAAATTGCGAACGTCCGGCGATTGCTTCTACACTAAAGGTGCCAGCCCTGAAAGCTCTTGCTGGTCCTCATCTCCCACTGGTAACCTCTCAAACGAACCACAAACACTTGGCCTCTGAACTTGTTTAGCCTACTAAAACTTCCAACGTACACAGCCTCTCCTGCTCAATCTGGCCAGAGCTCAACACCGAAATTGCGAACGTCCAGCGATTGCTCCTACACTAAAGGTGCCAGCCCTGAAAGCTCTTGCTGGTCCTCATCTCCCACTGGTAACCTCTCAAACGAACCACAAACACTTGGCCTCTGAACTTGTTTAGCCTACTAAAACTTCCAACGTACACAGCCTCTCCTGCTCAATCTGGCCAGAGCTCAACACCGAAATTGCGAACGTCCAGTGATTGCTCCTACACTAAAGGTGCCAGCCCTGAAAGCTCTTGCTGGTCCTCATCTCCCACTGGTAACCTCTCAAACGAACCACAAATACTTGGCCTCTGAACTTGTTTAGCCTACTAAAACTTCCAACGTACACTGCCTCTCCTGCTCAATCTGGCCAGAGCTCAACACCGAAATTGCGAACGTCCAGCGATTGCTCCTACACTAAAGGTGCCAGCCCTGAAAGCTCTTGCTGGTCCTCATCTCCCACTGGTAACCTCTCAAACGAACCACAAATACTTGGCCTCTGAACTTGTTTAGCCTACTAAAACTTCCAACGTACACAGCCTCTCCTGCTCAATCTGGCCAGAGCTCAACACCGAAATTGCGAACGTCCAGCGATTGCTCCTACACTAAAGGTGCCAGCCCTGAAAGCTCTTGCTGGTCCTCATCTCCCACTGGTAACCTCTCAAACGAACCACAAACACTTGGCCTCTGAACTTGTTTAGGCTACTAAAACTTCCAACGTACACTGCCTCTCCTGCTCAATCTGGCCAGAGCTCAACACCGAAATTGCGAACGTCCAGCGATTGCTCCTACACTAAAGGTGCCAGCCTGAAAGCTCTTGCTGGTCCTCATCTCCCACTGGTAACCTCTCAAACGAACCACAAACACTTGGCCTCTGAACTTGTTTAGCCTACTGAAACTTCCAACGTACACAGCCTCTCCTGCTCAATCTGGCCAGAGCTCAACACCGATATTGCGAACGTCCAGCAATTGCTCCTACACTAAAGGTGCCAGCCCTGAAAGCTCTTGCTGGTCCTCATCTCCCACTGGTAACCTCTCAAACGAACCACAAACACTTGGCCTCTGAACTTGTTTAGCCTACTAAAACTTCCAACGTACACAGCCTCTCCTGCTCAATCTGGCCAAAATTCAACACCGAAATTGCGAACGTCCAGCGATTGCTCCTACACTAAAGGTGCCAGCCCTGAAAGCTCTTGCTGGTCCTCATCTCCCACTGGTAACCTCTCAAACGAACCACAAACACTTGGCCTCTGAACTTCTTTAGCCTACTAAAACTTCCAACGTACACAGCCTCTCCTGCTCAATCTGGCCAGAGCTCAACACCGAAATTGCGAACGTCCAGCGATTGCTCCTACACTAAAGGTGCCAGCCCTGAAAGCTCTTGCTGGTCCTCATCTCCCACTGGTAACCTCTCAAACGAACCACAAACACTTGGCCTCTGAACTTGTTTAGCCTACTAAAACTTCCAACGTACACAGCCTCTCCTGCTCAATCTGGCCAGAGCTCAACACCGAAATTGCGAACGTCCAGCGATTGCTCCTACACTAAAGGTGCCAGCCCTGAAAGCTCTTGCTGGTCCTCATCTCCCACTGGTAACCTCTCAAACGAACCACAAACACTTGGCCTCTGAACTTGTTTAGCCTACTAAAACTTCCAACGTACACTGCCTCTCCTGCTCAATCTGGCCAGAGCTCAACACCGAAATTGCGAACGTCCGGCGATTGCTTCTACACTAAAGGTGCCAGCCCTGAAAGCTCTTGCTGGTCCTCATCTCCCACTGGTAACCTCTCAAACGAACCACAAACACTTGGCCTCTGAACTTGTTTAGCCTACTAAAACTTCCAACGTACACAGCCTCTCCTGCTCAATCTGGCCAGAGCTCAACACCGATATTGCGAACGTCCAGCGATTCCTCCTACACTAAAGGTGCCAGCCCTGAAAGCTCTTGCTGGTCCTCATCTCCCACTGGTAACCTCTCAAACGAACCACAAACACTTGGCCTCTGAACTTGTTTAGCCTACTAAAACTTCCAACGTACACAGCCTCTCCTGCTCAATCTGGCCAAAATTCAACACCGAAATTGCGAACGTCCAGCGATTGCTCCTACAGTAAAGGTGCCAGCCCTGAAAGCTCTTGCTGGTCCTCATCTCCCACTGGTAACCTCTCAAACGAACCACAAACACTCGGCCTCTGAACTTGTTTAGCCTACTAAAACTTCCAACGTACACAGCCTCTCCTGCTCAATCTGGCCAGAGCTCAACACCGAAATTGCGAACGTCCAGCGATTGCTCCTACACTAAAGGTGCCAGCCCTGAAAGCTCTTGCTGGTCCTCATCTCCCACTGGTAACCTCTCAAACGAACCACAAACACTTGGCCTCTGAACTTGTTTAGCCTACTAAAACTTCCAACGTACACAGCCTCTCCTGCTCAATCTGGCCAGACCTCAACACCGAAATTGCGAACGTCCAGCGATTGCTCCTACACTAAAGGTGCCAGCCCTGAAAGCTCTTGCTGGTCCTCATCTCCCACTGGTAACCTCTCAAACGAACCACAAACACTTGGCCTCTGAACTTGTTTAGCCTACTAAAACTTCCAACGTACACTGCCTCTCCTGCTCAATCTGGCCAGAGCTCAACACCGAAATTGCGAACGTCCGGCGATTGATCCTACACTAAAGGTGCCAGCCCTGAAAGCTCTTGCTGGTCCTCATCTCCCACTGGTAACCTCTCAAACGAACCACAAACACTTGGCCTCTGAACTTGTTTAGCCTACTAAAACTTCCAACGTACACAGCCTCTCCTGCTCAATCTGGCCAGAGCTCAACACCGAAATTGCGAACGTCCAGTGATTGCTCCTACACTAAAGGTGCCAGCCCTGAAAGCTCTTGCTGGTCCTCATCTCCCACTGGTAACCTCTCAAACGAACCACAAACACTTGGCCTCTGAACTTGTTTAGCCTACTAAAACTTCCAACGTACACTGCCTCTCCTGCTCAATCTGGCCAGAGCTCAACACCGAAATTGCGAACATCCGGCGATTGTTTCTACAGTAAAGGTGCCAGCCCTGAAAGCTCTTGCTGGTCCTCATCTCCCACTGGTAACCTCTCAAACGAACCACAAATACTTGGCCTCTGAACTTGTTTAGCCTACTAAAACTTCCAACGTACACTGCCTCTCCTGCTCAATCTGGCCAGAGCTCAACACCGAAATTGCGAACGTCCAGCGATTGCTCCTACACTAAAGGTGCCAGCCCTGAAAGCTCTTGCTGGTCCTCATCTCCCACTGGTAACCTCTCAAACGAACCACAAACACTTGGCCTCTGAACTTGTTTAGCCTACTAAAACTTCCAACGTACACTGCCTCTCCTGCTCAATCTGGCCAGACCTCAACACCGAAATTGCGAACGTCCAGCGATTTCTCCTACACTAAAGGTGCCAGCCCTGAAAGCTCTTGCTGGTCCTCATCTCCCACTGGTAACCTCTCAAACGAACCATAAACACTTAGGCTCTGAACTTGTTTAGCCTACTAAAACTTCCAACGTACACAGCCTCTTCTGCTCAATCTGGCCAGAGCTCAACACCGAAATTGCGAACGTCCAGCGATTGCTCCTACACTAAAGGTGCCAGCCCTGAAAGCTCTTGCTGGTCCTCATCTCCCACTGGTAACCTCTCAAACGAACCACAAACACTTGGCCTCTGAACTTGTTTAGCCTACTAAAACTTCCAACGTACACAGCCTCTCCTGCTCAATCTGGCCAGAGCTCAACACCGAAATTGCGAACGTCCAGCGATTGCTCCTACACTAAAGGTGCCAGCCCTGAAAGCTCTTGCTGGTCCTCATCTCCCACTGGTAACCTCTCAAACGAACCACAAACACTTGGCCTCTGAACTTGTTTAGCCTACTAAAACTTCCAACGTACACTGCCTCTCCTGCTCAATCTGGCCAGAGCTCAACACCGAAATTGCGAACGTCCGGCGATTGCTCCTACACTAAAGGTGCCAGCCCTGAAAGCTCTTGCTGGTCCTCATCTCCCACTGGTAACCTCTCAAACGAACCACAAACACTTGGGCTCTGAACTTGTTTAGCCTACTAAAACTTCCAACGTACACAGCCTCTCCTGCTCAATCTGGCCAGAGCTCAACACCGATATTGCGAACGTCCAGCAATTGCTCCTACACTAAAGGTGCCAGCCCTGAAAGCTCTTGCTGGTCCTCATCTCCCACTGGTAACCTCTCAAACGAACCACAAACACTTGGCCTCTGAACTTGTTTAGCCTACTAAAACTTCCAACGTACACAGCCTCTCCTGCTCAATCTGGCCAAAATTCAACACCGAAATTGCGAACGTCCAGCGATTGCTCCTACAGTAAAGGTGCCAGCCCTGAAAGCTCTTGCTGGTCCTCATCTCCCACTGGTAACCTCTCAAACGAACCACAAACACTCGGCCTCTGAACTTGTTTAGCCTACTAAAACTTCCAACGTACACAGCCTCTCCCTGCTCAATCTGGCCAGAGCTCAACACCGAAATTGCGAACGTCCAGCGATTGCTCCTACACTAAAGGTGCCAGCCCTGAAAGCTCTTGCTGGTCCTCATCTCCCACTGGTAACCTCTCAAACGAACCACAAACACTTGGCCTCTGAACTTGTTTAGCCTACTAAAACTTCCAACGTACACAGCCTCTCCTGCTCAATCTGGCCAGACCTCAACACCGAAATTGTGAACGTCCAGCGATTGCTCCTACACTAAAGGTGCCAGCCCTGAAAGCTCTTGCTGGTCCTCATCTCCCACTGGTAACCTCTCAAACGAACCACAAACACTTGGCCTCTGAACTTGTTTAGCCTACTAAAACTTCCAACGTACACTGCCTCTCCTGCTCAATCTGGCCAGAGCTCAACACCGAAATTGCGAACGTCCGGCGATTGATCCTACACTAAAGGTGCCAGCCCTGAAAGCTCTTGCTGGTCCTCATCTCCCACTGGTAACCTCTCAAACGAACCACAAACACTTGGCCTCTGAACTTGTTTAGCCTACTAAAACTTCCAACGTACACAGCCTCTCCTGCTCAATCTGGCCAGAGCTCAACACCGAAATTGCGAACGTCCAGTGATTGCTCCTACACTAAAGGTGCCAGCCCTGAAAGCTCTTGCTGGTCCTCATCTCCCACTGGTAACCTCTCAAACGAACCACAAACACTTGGCCTCTGAACTTGTTTAGCCTACTAAAACTTCCAACGTACACTGCCTCTCCTGCTCAATCTGGCCAGAGCTCAACACCGAAATTGCGAACATCCGGCGATTGTTTCTACAGTAAAGGTGCCAGCCCTGAAAGCTCTTGCTGGTCCTCATCTCCCACTGGTAACCTCTCAAACGAACCACAAATACTTGGCCTCTGAACTTGTTTAGCCTACTAAAACTTCCAACGTACACTGCCTCTCCTGCTCAATCTGGCCAGAGCTCAACACCGAAAATGCGAACGTCCAGCGATTGCTCCTACACTAAAGGTGCCAGCCCTGAAAGCTCTTGCTGGTCCTCATCTCCCACTGGTAACCTCTCAAACGAACCACAAACACTTGGCCTCTGAACTTGTTTAGCCTACTAAAACTTCCAACGTACACAGCCTCTACTGCTCAATCTGGCCAGAGCTCAACACCGAAATTGCGAACGTCCGGCGATTGATCCTACAGTAAAGGTGCCAGCCCTGAAAGCTCTTGCTGGTCCTCATCTCCCACTGGTAACCTCTCAAACGAACCACAAACACTTGGCCTCTGAACTTGTTTAGCCTACTAAAACTTCCAACGTACACAGCCTCTCCTGCTCAATCTGGCCAGAGCTCAACACCGAAATTGCGAACGTCCAGCGATTGCTCCTACACTAAAGGTGCCAGCCCTGAAAGCTCTTGCTGGTCCTCATCTCCCACTGGTAACCTCTCAAACGAACCACAAACACTTGGCCTCTGAACTTGTTTAGCCTACTAAAACTTCCAACGTACACTGCCTCTCCTGCTCAATCTGGCCAGAGCTCAACACCGAAATTGCGAACATCCGGCGATTGTTTCTACAGTAAAGGTGCCAGCCCTGAAAGCTCTTGCTGGTCCTCATCTCCCACTGGTAACCTCTCAAACGAACCACAAATACTTGGCCTCTGAACTTGTTTAGCCTACTAAAACTTCCAACGTACACTGCCTCTCCTGCTCAATCTGGCCAGAGCTCAACACCGAAATTGCGAACGTCCAGCGATTGCTCCTACACTAAAGGTGCCAGCCCTGAAAGCTCTTGCTGGTCCTCATCTCCCACTGGTAACCTCTCAAACGAACCACAAACACTTGGCCTCTGAACTTGTTTAGCCTACTAAAACTTCCAACGTACACTGCCTCTCCTGCTCAATCTGGCCAGACCTCAACACCGAAATTGCGAACGTCCAGCGATTGCTCCTACACTAAAGGTGCCAGCCCTGAAAGCTCTTGCTGGTCCTCATCTCCCACTGGTAACCTCTCAAACGAACCATAAACACTTAGGCTCTGAACTTGTTTAGCCTACTAAAACTTCCAACGTACACAGCCTCTTCTGCTCAATCTGGCCAGAGCTCAACACCGAAATTGCGAACGTCCAGCGATTGCTCCTACACTAAAGGTGCCAGCCCTGAAAGCTCTTGCTGGTCCTCATCTCCCACTGGTAACCTCTCAAACGAACCACAAACACTTGGCCTCTGAACTTGTTTAGCCTACTAAAACTTCCAACGTACACAGCCTCTCCTGCTCAATCTGGCCAGAGCTCAACACCGAAATTGCGAACGTCCAGCGATTGCTCCTACACTAAAGGTGCCAGCCCTGAAAGCTCTTGCTGGTCCTCATCTCCCACTGGTAACCTCTCAAACGAACCACAAACACTTGGCCTCTGAACTTGTTTAGCCTACTAAAACTTCCAACGTACACTGCCTCTCCTGCTCAATCTGGCCAGAGCTCAACACCGAAATTGCGAACGTCCGGCGATTGCTCCTACACTAAAGGTGCCAGCCCTGAAAGCTCTTGCTGGTCCTCATCTCCCACTGGTAACCTCTCAAACGAACCACAAACACTTGGGCTCTGAACTTGTTTAGCCTACTAAAACTTCCAACGTACACAGCCTCTCCTGCTCAATCTGGCCAGAGCTCAACACCGATATTGCGAACGTCCAGCAATTGCTCCTACACTAAAGGTGCCAGCCCTGAAAGCTCTTGCTGGTCCTCATCTCCCACTGGTAACCTCTCAAACGAACCACAAACACTTGGCCTCTGAACTTGTTTAGCCTACTAAAACTTCCAACGTACACAGCCTCTCCTGCTCAATCTGGCCAAAATTCAACACCGAAATTGCGAACGTCCAGCGATTGCTCCTACAGTAAAGGTGCCAGCCCTGAAAGCTCTTGCTGGTCCTCATCTCCCACTGGTAACCTCTCAAACGAACCACAAACACTCGGCCTCTGAACTTGTTTAGCCTACTAAAACTTCCAACGTACACAGCCTCTCCTGCTCAATCTGGCCAGAGCTCAACACCGAAATTGCGAACGTCCAGCGATTGCTCCTACACTAAAGGTGCCAGCCCTGAAAGCTCTTGCTGGTCCTCATCTCCCACTGGTAACCTCTCAAACGAACCACAAACACTTGGCCTCTGAACTTGTTTAGCCTACTAAAACTTCCAACGTACACAGCCTCTCCTGCTCAATCTGGCCAGACCTCAACACCGAAATTGTGAACGTCCAGCGATTGCTCCTACACTAAAGGTGCCAGCCCTGAAAGCTCTTGCTGGTCCTCATCTCCCACTGGTAACCTCTCAAACGAACCACAAACACTTGGCCTCTGAACTTGTTTAGCCTACTAAAACTTCCAACGTACACTGCCTCTCCTGCTCAATCTGGCCAGAGCTCAACACCGAAATTGCGAACGTCCGGCGATTGATCCTACACTAAAGGTGCCAGCCCTGAAAGCTCTTGCTGGTCCTCATCTCCCACTGGTAACCTCTCAAACGAACCACAAACACTTGGCCTCTGAACTTGTTTAGCCTACTAAAACTTCCAACGTACACAGCCTCTCCTGCTCAATCTGGCCAGAGCTCAACACCGAAATTGCGAACGTCCAGTGATTGCTCCTACACTAAAGGTGCCAGCCCTGAAAGCTCTTGCTGGTCCTCATCTCCCACTGGTAACCTCTCAAACGAACCACAAACACTTGGCCTCTGAACTTGTTTAGCCTACTAAAACTTCCAACGTACACTGCCTCTCCTGCTCAATCTGGCCAGAGCTCAACACCGAAATTGCGAACATCCGGCGATTGTTTCTACAGTAAAGGTGCCAGCCCTGAAAGCTCTTGCTGGTCCTCATCTCCCACTGGTAACCTCTCAAACGAACCACAAATACTTGGCCTCTGAACTTGTTTAGCCTACTAAAACTTCCAACGTACACTGCCTCTCCTGCTCAATCTGGCCAGAGCTCAACACCGAAAATGCGAACGTCCAGCGATTGCTCCTACACTAAAGGTGCCAGCCCTGAAAGCTCTTGCTGGTCCTCATCTCCCACTGGTAACCTCTCAAACGAACCACAAACACTTGGCCTCTGAACTTGTTTAGCCTACTAAAACTTCCAACGTACACAGCCTCTACTGCTCAATCTGGCCAGAGCTCAACACCGAAATTGCGAACGTCCGGCGATTGATCCTACAGTAAAGGTGCCAGCCCTGAAAGCTCTTGCTGGTCCTCATCTCCCACTGGTAACCTCTCAAACGAACCACAAACACTTGGCCTCTGAACTTGTTTAGCCTACTAAAACTTCCAACGTACACAGCCTCTCCTGCTCAATCTGGCCAGAGCTCAACACCGAAATTGCGAACGTCCAGCGATTGCTCCTACACTAAAGGTGCCAGCCCTGAAAGCTCTTGCTGGTCCTCATCTCCCACTGGTAACCTCTCAAACGAACCACAAACACTTGGCCTCTGAACTTGTTTAGCCTACTAAAACTTCCAACGTACACAGCCTCTCCTGCTCAATCTGGCCAGAGCTCAACACCGAAATTGCGAACGTCCAGTGATTGCTCCTACAGTAAAGGTGCCAGCCCTGAAAGCTCTTGCTGGTCCTCATCTCCCACTGGTAACCTCTCAAACGAACCACAAATACTTGGCCTCTGAACTTGTTTAGCCTACTAAAACTTCCAACGTACACTGCCTCTCCTGCTCAATCTGGCCAGAGCTCAACACCGAAATTGCGAACATCCGGCGATTGTTTCTACAGTAAAGGTGCCAGCCCTGAAAGCTCTTGCTGGTCCTCATCTCCCACTGGTAACCTCTCAAACGAACCACAAATACTTGGCCTCTGAACTTGTTTAGCCTACTAAAACTTCCAACGTACACTGCCTCTCCTGCTCAATCTGGCCAGAGCTCAACACCGAAATTGCGAACGTCCAGTGATTGCTCCTACACTAAAGGTGCCAGCCCTGAAAGCTCTTGCTGGTCCTCATCTCCCACTGGTAACCTCTCAAACGAACCACAAACACTTGGCCTCTGAACTTGTTTAGCCTACTAAAACTTCCAACGTACACAGCCTCTCCTGCTCAATCTGGCCAGAGCTCAACACCGAAATTGCGAACGTCCAGCGATTGCTCCTACACTAAAGGTGCCAGCCCTGAAAGCTCTTGCTGGTCCTCATCTCCCACTGGTAACCTCTCAAACGAACCACAAACACTTGGCCTCTGAACTTGTTTAGCCTACTAAAACTTCCAACGTACACAGCCTCTCCTGCTCAATCTGGCCAGACCTCAACACCGAAATTGCGAACGTCCAGCGATTGCTCCTACACTAAAGGTGCCAGCCCTGAAAGCTCTTGCTGGTCCTCATCTCCCACTGGTAACCTCTCAAACGAACCACAAACACTTGGCCTCTGAACTTGTTTAGCCTACTAAAACTTCCAACGTACACAGCCTCTCCTGCTCAATCTGGCCAGAGCTCAACACCGAAATTGCGAACGTCCAGTGATTGCTACTACACTAAAGGTGCCAGCCCTGAAAGCTCTTGCTGGTCCTCATCTCCCACTGGTAACCTCTCAAACGAACCACAAATACTTGGCCTCTGAACTTGTTTAGCCTACTAAAACTTCCAACGTACACTGCCTCTCCTGCTCAATCTGGCCAGAGCTCAACACCGAAATTGCGAACATCCGGCGATTGTTTCTACAGTAAAGGTGCCAGCCCTGAAAGCTCTTGCTGGTCCTCATCTCCCACTGGTAACCTCTCAAACGAACCACAAACACTTGGCCTCTGAACTTGTTTAGCCTACTAAAACTTCCAACGTACACAGCCTCTCCTGCTCAATCTGGCCAGAGCTCAACACCGAAATTGCGAACGTCCAGCGATTGCTCCTACACTAAAGGTGCCAGCCCTGAAAGCTCTTGCTGGTCCTCATCTCCCACTGGTAACCTCTCAAACGAACCACAAACACTTGGCCTCTGAACTTGTTTAGCCTACTAAAACTTCCAACGTACACAGCCTCTCCTGCTCAATCTGGCCAGAGCTCAACACCGAAATTGCGAACGTCCGGCGATTGCTTCTACACTAAAGGTGCCAGCCCTGAAAGCTCTTGCTGGTCCTCATCTCCCACTGGTAACCTCTCAAACGAACCACAAACACTTGGCCTCTGAACTTGTTTAGCCTACTAAAACTTCCAACGTACACAGCCTCTCCTGCTCAATCTGGCCAGAGCTCAACACCGAAATTGCGAACGTCCAGCGATTGCTCCTACACTAAAGGTGCCAGCCCTGAAAGCTCTTGCTGGTCCTCATCTCCCACTGGTAACCTCTCAAACGAACCATAAACACTTAGGCTCTGAACTTGTTTAGCCTACTAAAACTTCCAACGTACACAGCCTCTTCTGCTCAATCTGGCCAGAGCTCAACACCGAAATTGCGAACGTCCAGCGATTGCTCCTACACTAAAGGTGCCAGCCCTGAAAGCTCTTGCTGGTCCTCATCTCCCACTGGTAACCTCTCAAACGAACCACAAACACTTGGCCTCTGAACTTGTTTAGCCTACTAAAACTTCCAACGTACACAGCCTCTCCTGCTCAATCTGGCCAGAGCTCAACACCGAAATTGCGAACGTCCGGCGATTGCTTCTACACTAAAGGTGCCAGCCCTGAAAGCTCTTGCTGGTCCTCATCTCCCACTGGTAACCTCTCAAACGAACCACAAACACTTGGCCTCTGAACTTGTTTAGCCTACTAAAACTTCCAACGTACACAGCCTCTCCTGCTCAATGTGGCCAAAATTCAACACCGAAATTGCAAACGTCCATCGATTGCTCCTACACTAAAGGTGCCAGCCCTGAAAGCTCTTGCTGGTCCTCATCTCCCACTGGTAACCTCTCAAACGAACCACAAACACTTGGCCTCTGAACTTGTTTAGCCTACTAAAACTTCCAACGTACACAGCCTCTCCTGCTCAATCTGGCCAGAGCTCAACACCGAAATTGCGAACGTCCAGCGATTGCTCCTACACTAAAGGTGCCAGCCCTGAATGCTCTTGCTGGTCCTCATCTCCCACTGGTAACCTCTCAAACGAACCACAAACACTTAGCCTCTGAACTTGTTTAGCCTACTAAAACTTCCAACGTACACAGCCTCTCCTGCTCAATCTGGCCAGAGCTCAACACCGAAATTGCGAACGTCCAGCGATTGCTCCTACACTAAAGGTGCCAGCCCTGAAAGCTCTTGCTGGTCCTCATCTCCCACTGGTAACCTCTCAAACGAACCACAAACACTTGGCCTCTGAACTTGTTTAGCCTACTAAAACTTCCAACGTACACAGCCTCTCCTGCTCAATCTGGCCAGAGCTCAACACCGAAATTGCGAACGTCCAGCGATTGCTCCTACACTAAAGGAGCCAGCCCTGAAAGCTCTTGCTGGTCCTCATCTCCCACTGGTAACCTCTCAAACGAACCACAAACACTTGGCCTCTGAACTTGTTTAGCCTACTAAAACTTCCAACGTACACAGCCTCTCCTGCTCAATCTGGCCATAATTCAACACCGAAATTGCGAACGTCCAGCGATTGCTCCTACACTAAAGGTGCCAGCCCTGAAAGCTCTTGCTGGTCCTCATCTCCCACGGGTAACCTCTCAAACGAACCACAAACACTTGGCCTCTGAACTTGTTTAGCCTACTAAAACTTCCAACGTACACAGCCTCTCCTGCTCAATCTGGCCAGAGCTCAACACCGATATTGCGAACGTCCAGCGATTGCTCCTACACTAAAGGTGCCAGCCCTGAAAGCTCTTGCTGGTCCTCATCTCCCACTGGTAACCTCTCAAACGAACCACAAACACTTGGCCTCTGAACTTGTTTAGCCTACTAAAACTTCCAACGTACACAGCCTCTCCTGCTCAATCTGGCCAGAGCTCAACACCGAAATTGCGAACGTCCAGCGATTGCTCCTACACTAAAGGTGCCAGCCCTGAAAGCTCTTGCTGGTCCTCATCTCTCACTGGTAACCTCTCAAACGAACCACAAACACTTGGCCTCTGAACTTGTTTAGCCTACTAAAACTTCCAACGTACACAGCCTCTCCTGCTCAATCTGGCCAGAGCTCAACACCGAAATTGCGAACGTCCGGCGATTGCTCCTACACTAAAGGTGCCAGCCCTGAAAGCTCTTGCTGGTCCTCATCTCCCACTGGTAACCTCTCAAACGAACCACAAACACTTGGCCTCTGAACTTGTTTAGCCTACTAAAACTTCCAACGTACACAGCCTCTCCTGCTCAATCTGGCCAGAGCTCAACACCGAAATTGCGAACGTCCAGCGATTGCTCCTACACTAAAGGTGCCAGCCCTGAAAGCTCTTGCTGGTCCTCATCTCCCACTGGTAACCTCTCAAACGAACCACAAACACTTGGCCTCTGAACTTGTTTAGCCTACTAAAACTTCCAACGTACACAGCCTCTCCTGCTCAATCTGGCCAGAGCTCAACACCGAAATTGCGAACGTCCAGCGATTGCTCCTACACTAAAGGTGCCAGCCCTGAAAGCTCTTGCTGGTCCTCATCTCCCACTGGTAACCTCTCAAACGAACCACAAACACTTGGCCTCTGAACTTGTTTAGCCTACTAAAACTTCCAACGTACACAGCCTCTCCTGCTCAATCTGGCCAGAGCTCAACACCGAAATTGCGAACGTCCAGCGATTGCTCCTACACTAAAGGTGCCAGCCCTGAAAGCTCTTGCTGGTCCTCATCTCCCACTGGTAACCTCTCAAACGAACCACAAACACTTGGCCTCTGAACTTGTTTAGCCTACTAAAACTTCCAACGTACACAGCCTCTCCTGCTCAATCTGGCCAGAGCTCAACACCGAAATTGCGACCGTCCGGCGATTGCTCCTACACTAAAGGTGCCAGCCCTGAAAGCTCTTGCTGGTCCTCATGTCCCACTGGTAACCTCTCAAACGAACCACAAACACTTGGCCTCTGAACTTGTTTAGCCTACTAAAACTTCCAACGTACACAGCCTCTCCTGCTCAATCTGGCCAGAGCTCAACACCGAAATTGCGAACGTCCAGCGATTGCTCCTACACTAAAGGTGCCAGCCCTGAAAGCTCTTGCTGGTCCTCATCTCCCACTGGTAACCTCTCAAACGAACCACAAACACTTGGCCTCTGAACTTGTTTAGCCTACTAAAACTTCCAACGTACACAGCCTCTCCTGCTCAATCTGGCCAGAGCTCAACACCGAAATTGCGAACGTCCAGCGATTGCTCCTACACTAAAGGTGCCAGCCCTGAAAGCTCTTGCTGGTCCTCATCTCCCACTGGTAACCTCTCAAACGAACCACAAACACTTGGCCTCTGAACTTGTTTAGCCTACTAAAACTTCCAACGTACACAGCCTCTCCTGCTCAATCTGGCCAGAGCTCAACACCGAAATTGCGAACGTCCAGCGATTGCTCCTACACTAAAGGTGCCAGCCCTGAAAGCTCTTGCTGGTCCTCATCTCCCACTGGTAACCTCTCAAACGAACCACAAACACTTGGCCTCTGAACTTGTTTAGCCTACTAAAACTTCCAACGTACACTGCCTCTCCTGCTCAATCTGGCCAGACCTCAACACCGAAATTGCGAACGTCCAGCGATTGTTCCTACACTAAAGGTGCCAGCCCTGAAAGCTCTTGCTGGTCCTCATCTCCCACTGGTAACCTCTCAAACGAACCACAAACACTTGGCCTCTGAACTTGTTTAGCCTACTAAAACTTCCAACGTACACAGCCTCTCCTGCTCAATCTGGCCAGAGCTCAACACCGAAATTGCGAACGTCCAGCGATTGCTCCTACACTAAAGGTGCCAGCCCTGAAAGCTCTTGCTGGTCCTCATCTCCCACTGGTAACCTCTCAAACGAACCACAAACACTTGGCCTCTGAACTTGTTTAGCCTACTAAAACTTCCAACGTATACAGCCTCTCCTGCTCAATCTGGCCAGAGCTCAACACCGAAATTGCGAACGTCCAGCGATTGCTCCTACACTAAAGGTGCCAGCCCTGAAAGCTCTTGCTGCTCCTCATCTCCCACTGGTAACCTCTCAAACGAACCACAAACACTTGGCCTCTGAACTTGTTTAGCCTACTAAAACTTCCAACGTACACTGCCTCTCCTGCTCAATCTGGCCAGAGCTCAACACCGAAATTGCGACCGTCCGGCGATTGCTTCTACACTAAAGGTGCCAGCCCTGAAAGCTCTTGCTGGTCCTCATCTCCCACTGGTAACCTCTCAAACGAACCACAAACACTTGGGCTCTGAACTTGTTTAGCCTACTAAAACTTCCAACGTACACAGCCTCTCCTGCTCAATCTGGCCAGAGCTCAACACCGATATTGCGAACGTCCAGCGATTGCTCCTACACTAAAGGTGCCAGCCCTGAAAGCTCTTGCTGGTCCTCATCTCCCACTGGTAACCTCTCAAACGAACCACAAACACTTGGCCTCTGAACTTGTTTAGCCTACTAAAACTTCCAACGTACACAGCCTCTCCTGCTCAATGTGGCCAAAATTCAACACCGAAATTGCGAACGTCCATCGATTGCTCCTACACTAAAGGTGCCAGCCCTGAAAGCTCTTGCTGGTCCTCATCTCCCACTGGTAACCTCTCAAACGAACCACAAACACTTGGCCTCTGAACTTGTTTCGCCTACTAAAACTTCCAACGTACACAGCCTCTCCTGCTCAATCTGGCCAGAGCTCAACACCGAAATTGCGAACGTCCAGCGATTGCTCCTACACTAAAGGTGCCAGCCCTGAAAGCTCTTGCTGGTCCTCATCTCCCACTGGTAACCTCTCAAACGAACCACAAACACTTGGCCTCTGAACTTGTTTAGCCTACTAAAACTTCAAAAGTACACAGCCTCTCCTGCTCAATCTGGCCAGAGCTCAACACCGAAATTGCGAACGTCCAGCGATTGCTCCTACACTAAAGGTGCCAGCCCTGAAAGCTCTTGCTGGTCCTCATCTCCCACTGGTAACCTCTCAAACGTACCACAAATACTTGGCCTCTGAACTTGTTTAGCCTACTAAAACTTCCAACGTACACTGCCTCTCCTGCTCAATCTGGCCAGAGCTCAACACCGAAATTGCGAACGTCCAGCGATTGCTCCTACACTAAAGGTGCCAGCCCTGAAAGCTCTTGCTGGTCCTCATCTCCCACTGGTAACCTCTCAAACGAACCACAAACACTTGGCCTCTGAACTTGTTTAGCCTACTAAAACTTCCAACGTATACAGCCTCTCCTGCTCAATCTGGCCAGAGCTCAACACCGAAATTGCGAACGTCCAGCGATTGCTCCTACACTAAAGGTGCCAGCCCTGAAAGCTCTTGCTGGTTCCTCATCTCCCACTGGTAACCTCTCAAACGAACCACAAACACTTGGCCTCTGAACTTGTTTAGCCTACTAAACTTCCAACGTACACTGCCTCTCCTGCTCAATCTGGCCAGAGCTCAACACCGAAATTGCGACCGTCCGGCGATTGCTTCTACACTAAAGGTGCCAGCCCTGAAAGCTCTTGCTGGTCCTCATCTCCCACTGGTAACCTCTCAAACGAACCACAAACACTTGGGCTCTGAACTTGTTTAGCCTACTAAAACTTCCAACGTACACAGCCTCTCCTGCTCAATCTGGCCAGAGCTCAACACCGATATTGCGAACGTCCAGCGATTGCTCCTACACTAAAGGTGCCAGCCCTGAAAGCTCTTGCTGGTCCTCATCTCCCACTGGTAACCTCTCAAACGAACCACAAACACTTGGCCTCTGAACTTGTTTAGCCTACTAAAACTTCCAACGTACACAGCCTCTCCTGCTCAATGTGGCCAAAATTCAACACCGAAATTGCGAACGTCCATCGATTGCTCCTACACTAAAGGTGCCAGCCCTGAAAGCTCTTGCTGGTCCTCATCTCCCACTGGTAACCTCTCAAACGAACCACAAACACTTGGCCTCTGAACTTGTTTCGCCTACTAAAACTTCCAACGTACACAGCCTCTCCTGCTCAATCTGGCCAGAGCTCAACACCGAAATTGCGAACGTCCAGCGATTGCTCCTACACTAAAGGTGCCAGCCCTGAAAGCTCTTGCTGGTCCTCATCTCCCACTGGTAACCTCTCAAACGTACCACAAATACTTGGCCTCTGAACTTGTTTAGCCTACTAAAACTTCCAACGTACACTGCCTCTCCTGCTCAATCTGGCCAGAGCTCAACACCGAAATTGCGAACGTCCGGCGATTGCTTCTACACTAAAGGTGCCAGCCCTGAAAGCTCTTGCTGGTCCTCATCTCCCACTGGTAACCTCTCAAACGAACCACAAAGACTTGGCCTCTGAACTTGTTTAGCCTACTAAAACTTCCAACGTACACAGCCTCTCCTGCTCAATCTGGCCAGAGCTCAACACCGAAATTGCGAACGTCCAGCGATTGCTCCTACACTAAAGGTGCCAGCCCTGAAAGCTCTTGCTGGTCCTCATCTCCCACTGGTAACCTCTCAAACGAACCACAAACACTTGGCCTCTGAACTTGTTTAGCCTACTAAAACTTCCAACGTACACAGCCTCTCCTGCTCAATGTGGCCAAAATTCAACACCGAAATTGCGAACGTCCATCGATTGCTCCTACACTAAAGGTGCCAGCCCTGAAAGCTCTTGCTGGTCCTCATCTCCCACTGGTAACCTCTCAAACGAACCACAAACACTTGGCCTCTGAACTTGTTTAGCCTACTAAAACTTCCAACGTACACAGTCTCTCCTGCTCAATCTGGCCAGAGCTCAACACCGAAATTGCGAACGTCCAGCGATTGCTCCTACACTAAAGGTGCCAGCCCTGAAAGCTCTTGCTGGTCCTCATCTCCCACTGGTAACCTCTCAAACGAACCACAAACACTTGGCCTCTGAACTTGTTTAGCCTACTAAAACTTCCAACGTACACAGCCTCTCATGCTCAATCTGGCCAGACCTCAACACCGAAATTGCGAACGTCCAGCGATTGCTCCTACACTAAAGGTGCCAGCCCTGAAAGCTCTTGCTGGTCCTCATCTCCCACTGGTAACCTCTCAAACGTACACCAAACACTTGGCCTCTGAACTTGTTTAGCCTACTAAAACTTCCAACGTACACTGCCTCTCCTGCTCAATCTGGCCAGAGCTCAACACCGAAATTGCGAACGTCCGGCGATTGCTTCTACACTAAAGGTGCCAGCCCTGAAAGCTCTTGCTGGTCCTCATCTCCCACTGGTAACCTCTCAAACGAACCACAAACACTTGGCCTCTGAACTTGTTTAGCCTACTAAAACTTCCAACGTACACAGCCTCTCCTGCTCAATCTGGCCAGAGCTCAACACCGAAATTGCGAACGTCCAGCGATTGCTCCTACACTAAAGGTGCCAGCCCTGAAAGCTCTTGCTGGTCCTCATCTCCCACTGGTAACCTCTCAAACGAACCACAAACACTTGGGCTCTGAACTTGTTTAGCCTACTAAAACTTCCAACGTACACAGCCTCTCCTGCTCAATCTGGCCAGAGCTCAACACCGAAATTGCGAACGTCCAGCGATTGCTCCTACACTAAAGGTGCCAGCCCTGAAAGCTCTTGCTGGTCCTCATCTCCCACTGGTAACCTCTCAAACGAACCACAAACACTTGGCCTCTGAACTTGTTTAGCCTACTAAAACTTCCAACGTACACAGCCTCTCCTGCTCAATCTGGCCAAAATTCAACACCGAAATTGCGAACGTCCAGCGATTGCTCCTACACTAAAGGTGCCAGCCCTGAAAGCTCTTGCTGGTCCTCATCTCCCACTGGTAACCTCTCAAACGTACCACAAACACTTGGCCTCTGAACTTGTTTAGGCTACTAAAACTTCCAATGTACACTGCCTCTCCTGCTCAATCTGGCCAGAGCTCAACACCGAAATTGCGAACGTCCGGCGATTGCTCCTACAGTAAAGGTGCCAGCCCTGAAAGCTCTTGCTGGTCCTCATCTCCCACTGGTAACCTCTCAAACGAACCACAAACACTTGGCCTCTGAACTTGTTTAGCCTACTAAAACTTCCAACGTACACAGCCTCTCCTGCTCAATCTGGCCAGAGCTCAACACCGAAATTGCGAACGTCCAGCGATTGCTCCTACACTAAAGGTGCCAGCCCTGAAAGCTCTTGCTGGTCCTCATCTCCCACTGGTAACCTCTCAAACGAACCACAAACACTTGGGCTCTGAACTTGTTTAGCCTACTAAAACTTCCAACGTACACAGCCTCTCCTGCTCAATCTGGCCAGAGCTCAACACCGAAATTGCGAACGTCCAGCGATTGCTCCTACACTAAAGGTGCCAGCCCTGAAAGCTCTTGCTGGTCCTCATCTCCCACTGGTAACCTCTCAAACGAACCACAAACACTTGGCCTCTGAACTTGTTTAGCCTACTAAAACTTCCAACGTACACAGCCTCTCCTGCTCAATCTGGCCAAAATTCAACACCGAAATTGCGAACGTCCAGCGATTGCTCCTACACTAAAGGTGCCAGCCCTGAAAGCTCTTGCTGGTCCTCATCTCCCACTGGTAACCTCTCAAACGAACCACAAACACTTGGCCTCTGAACTTGTTTAGCCTACTAAAACTTCCAACGTACACTGCCTCTCCTGCTCAATCTGGCCAGAGCTCAACACCGAAATTGCGAACGTCCGGCGATTGCTCCTACACTAAAGGTGCCAGCCCTGAAAGCTCTTGCTGGTCCTCATCTCCCACTGGTAACCTCTCAAACGAACCACAAACACTTGGCCTCTGAACTTGTTTAGCCTACTAAAACTTCCAACGTACACAGCCTCTCCTGCTCAATCTGGCCAGAGCTCAACACCGAAATTGCGAACGTCCAGCGATTGCTCCTACACTAAAGGTGCCAGCCCTGAAAGCTCTTGCTGGTCCTCATCTCCCACTGGTAACCTCTCAAACGAACCACAAACACTTGGCCTCTGAACTTGTTTAGCCTACTAAAACTTCCAACGTACACAGCCTCTCCTGCTCAATCTGGCCAGAGCTCAACACCGAAATTGCGAACGTCCAGCGATTGCTCCTACACTAAAGGTGCCAGCCCTGAAAGCTCTTGCTGGTCCTCATCTCCCACTGGTAACCTCTCAAACGAACCACAAACACTTGGCCTCTGAACTTGTTTAGCCTACTAAAACTTCCAACGTACACAGCCTCTCCTGCTCAATCTGGCCAAAATTCAACACCGAAATTGCGAACATCCGGCGATTGCTCCTACAGTAAAGGTGCCAGCCCTCAAAGCTCTTGCTGGTCCTCATCTCCCACTGGTAACCTCTCAAACGAAGCACAAACACTTGGCCTCTGAACTTGTTTAGCCTACTAAAACTTCCAACGTACACAGCCTCTCCTGCTCAATCTGGCCAGAGCTCAACACCGAAATTGCGAACGTCCAGCGATTGCTCCTACACTAAAGGTGCCAGCCCTGAAAGCTCTTGCTGGTCCTCATCTCCCACTGGTAACCTCTCAAACGAACCACAAACACTTGGCCTCTGAACTTGTTTAGCCTACTAAAACTTCCAACGTACACAGCCTCTCCTGCTCAATCTGGCCAGAGCTCAACACCGAAATTGCGAACGTCCAGCGATTGCTCCTACACTAAAGGTGCCAGCCCTGAAAGCTCTTGCTGGTCCTCATCTCCCACTGGTAACCTCTCAAACGAACCACAAACACTTGGCCTCTGAACTTGTTTAGCCTACTAAAACTTCCAACGTACACAGCCTCTCCTGCTCAATCTGGCCAAAATTCAACACCGAAATTGCGAACGTCCAGCGATTGCTCCTACACTAAAGGTGCCAGCCCTGAAAGCTCTTGCTGGTCCTCATCTCCCACTGGTAACCTCTCAAACGTACCACAAACACTTGGCCTCTGAACTTGTTTAGGCTACTAAAACTTCCAACGTACACTGCCTCTCCTGCTCAATCTGGCCAGAGCTCAACACCGAAATTGCGAACGTCCGGCGATTGCTCCTACAGTAAAGGTGCCAGCCCTGAAAGCTCTTGCTGATCCTCATCTCCCACTGGTAACCTCTCAAACGAACCACAAACACTTGGCCTCTGAACTTCTTTAGCCTACTAAAACTTCCAACGTACACAGCCTCTCCTGCTCAATCTGGCCAGAGCTCAACACCGAAATTGCGAACGTCCAGCGATTGCTCCTACACTAAAGGTGCCAGCCCTGAAAGCTCTTGCTGGTCCTCATCTCCCACTGGTAACCTCTCAAACGAACCACAAACACTTGGCCTCTGAACTTGTTTAGCCTACTAAAACTTCCAACGTACACTGCCTCTCCTGCTCAATCTGGCCAGAGCTCAACACCGAAATTGCGAACGTCCGGCGATTGCTTCTACACTAAAGGTGCCAGCCCTGAAAGCTCTTGCTGGTCCTCATCTCCCACTGGTAACCTCTCAAACGAACCACAAACACTTGGCCTCTGAACTTGTTTAGCCTACTAAAACTTCCAACGTACACAGCCTCTCCTGCTCAATCTGGCCAGAGCTCAACACCGAAATTGCGAACATCCGGCGATTGCTCCTACAGTAAAGGTGCCAGCCCTCAAAGCTCTTGCTGGTCCTCATCTCCCACTGGTAACCTCTCAAACGAACCACAAACACTTGGCCTCTGAACTTGTTTAGCCTACTAAAACTTCCAACGTACACAGCCTCTCCTGCTCAATCTGGCCAGAGCTCAACACCGAAATTGCGAACGTCCAGCGATTGCTCCTACACTAAAGGTGCCAGCCCTGAAAGCTCTTGCTGGTCCTCATCTCCCACTGGTAACCTCTCAAACGAACCACAAACACTTGGCCTCTGAACTTGTTTAGCCTACTAAAACTTCCAACGTACACAGCCTCTCCTGCTCAATCTGGCCAGAGCTCAACACCGAAATTGCGAACGTCCAGCGATTGCTCCTACACTAAAGGTGCCAGCCCTGAAAGCTCTTGCTGGTCCTCATCTCCCACTGGTAACCTCTCAAACGAACCACAAACACTTGGCCTCTGAACTTGTTTAGCCTACTAAAACTTCCAACGTACACAGCCTCTCCTGCTCAATCTGGCCAAAATTCAACACCGAAATTGCGAACGTCCAGCGATTGCTCCTACACTAAAGGTGCCAGCCCTGAAAGCTCTTGCTGGTCCTCATCTCCCACTGGTAACCTCTCAAACGTACCACAAACACTTGGCCTCTGAACTTGTTTAGGCTACTAAAACTTCCAACGTACACTGCCTCTCCTGCTCAATCTGGCCAGAGCTCAACACCGAAATTGCGAACGTCCAGCGATTGCTCCTACACTAAAGGTGCCAGCCCTGAAAGCTCTTGCTGGTCCTCATCTCCCACTGGTAACCTCTCAAACGAACCACAAACACTTGGCCTCTGAACTTGTTTAGCCTACTCAAACTTCCAACGTACACAGCCTCTCCTGCTCAATCTGGCCAGAGCTCAACACCGAAATTGCGAACGTCCAGCGATTGCTCCTACACTAAAGGTGCCAGCCCTGAAAGCTCTTGCTGGTCCTCATCTCCCACTGGTAACCTCTCAAACGAACCACAAACACTTGGGCTCTGAACTTGTTTAGCCTACTAAAACTTCCAACGTACACAGCCTCTCCTGCTCAATCTGGCCAGAGCTCAACACCGAAATTGCGAACGTCCAGCGATTGCTCCTACACTAAAGGTGCCAGCCCTGAAAGCTCTTGCTGGTCCTCATCTCCCACTGGTAACCTCTCAAACGAACCACAAACACTTGGGCTCTGAATTTGTTTAGCCTACTAAAACTTCCAACGTACACAGCCTCTCCTGCTCAATCTGGCCAAAATTCAACACCGAAATTGCGAACGTCCAGCGATTGCTCCTACACTAAAGGTGCCAGCCCTGAAAGCTCTTGCTGGTCCTCATCTCCCACTGGTAACCTCTCAAACGAACCACAAACACTTGGCCTCTGAACTTGTTTAGCATACTAAAACTTCCAACGTACACTGCCTCTCCTGCTCAATCTGGCCAGAGCTCAACACCGAAATTGCGAACGTCCAGCGATTGCTTATACACTAAAGGTGCCAGCCCTGAAAGCTCTTGCTGGTCCTCATCTCCCACTGGTAACCTCTCAAACGAACCACAAACACTTGGCCTCTGAACTTGTTTAGCCTACTAAAACTTCCAACGTACACAGCCTCTCCTGCTCAATCTGGCCAGAGCTCAACACCGAAATTGCGAACGTCCAGCGATTGCTCCTACAGTAAAGGTGCCAGCCCTCAAAGCTCTTGCTGGTCCTCATCTCCCACTGGTAACCTCTCAAACGAACCACAAACACTTGGCCTCTGAACTTGTTTAGCCTACTAAAACTTCCAACGTACACAGCCTCTCCTGCTCAATCTGGCCAGAGCTCAACACCGAAATTGCGAACGTCCAGCGATTGCTCCTACACTAAAGGTGCCAGCCCTGAAAGCTCTTGCTGGTCCTCATCTCCCACTGGTAACCTCTCAAACGAACCACAAACACTTGGCCTCTGAACTTGTTTAGCCTACTAAAACTTCCAACGTACACAGCCTCTCCTGCTCAATCTGGCCAGAGCTCAACACCGAAATTGCGAACGTCCAGCGATTGCTCCTACACTAAAGGTGCCAGCCCTGAAAGCTCTTGCTGGTCCTCATCTCCCACTGGTAACCTCTCAAACGAACCACAAACACTTGGCCTCTGAACTTGTTTAGCCTACTAAAACTTCCAACGTACACAGCCTCTCCTGCTCAATCTGGCCATGAGCTCAACACCGAAATTGCGAACGTCCAGCGATTGCTCCTACACTAAAGGTGCCAGCCCTGAAAGCTCTTGCTGGTCCTCATCTCCCACGGGTAACCTCTCAAACGAACCACAAACACTTGGCCTCTGAACTTGTTTAGCCTACTACAACTTCCAACGTACACTGCCTCTCCTGCTCAATCTGGCCAGAGCTCAACACCGAAATTGCGAACGTCCAGCGATTGCTCCTACACTAAAGGTGCCAGCCCTGAAAGCTCTTGCTGGTCCTCATCTCCCACTGGTAACCTCTCAAACGAACCACAAACACTTGGGCTCTGAATTTGTTTAGCCTACTAAAACTTCCAACGTACACAGCCTCTCCTGCTCAATCTGGCCAAAATTCAACACCGAAATTGCGAACGTCCAACGATTGCTCCTACAGTAAAGGTGCCAGCCCTGAAAGCTCTTGCTGGTCCTCATCTCCCACTGGTAACCTCTCAAACGAACCACAAACACTTGGCCTCTGAACTTGTTTAGCCTACTAAAACTTCCAACGTACACTGCCTCTCCTGCTCAATCTGGCCAGAGCTCAACACCGAAATTGCGAACGTCCGGCGATTGCTTCTACACTAAAGGTGCCAGCCCTGAAAGCTCTTGCTGGTCCTCATCTCCCACTGGTAACCTCTCAAACGAACCACAAACACTTGGCCTCTGAACTTGTTTAGCCTACTAAAACTTCCAACGTACACAGCCTCTCCTGCTCAATCTGGCCAGAGCTCAACACCGAAATTGCGAACATCCGGCGATTGCTCCTACAGTAAAGGTGCCAGCCCTCAAAGCTCTTGCTGGTCCTCATCTCCCACTGGTAACCTCTCAAACGAAGCACAAACACTTGGCCTCTGAACTTGTTTAGCCTACTAAAACTTCCAACGTACACTGCCTCTCCTGCTCAATCTGGCCAGAGCTCAACACCGAAATTGCGAACGTCCGGCGATTGCTCCTACAGTAAAGGTGCCAGCCCTGAAAGCTCTTGCTGATCCTCATCTCCCACTGGTAACCTCTCAAACGAACCACAAACACTTGGCCTCTGAACTTGTTTAGCCTACTAAAACTTCCAACGTACACAGCCTCTCCTGCTCAATCTGGCCAGAGCTCAACACCGAAATTGCGAACGTCCAGCGATTGCTCCTACACTAAAGGTGCCAGCCCTGAAAGCTCTTGCTGGTCCTCATCTCCCACTGGTAACCTCTCAAACGAACCACAAACACTTGGGCTCTGAACTTGTTTAGCCTACTAAAACTTCCAACGTACACAGCCTCTCCTGCTCAATCTGGCCAGAGCTCAACACCGAAATTGCGAACGTCCAGCGATTGCTCCTACACTAAAGGTGCCAGCCCTGAAAGCTCTTGCTGGTCCTCATCTCCCACTGGTAACCTCTCAAACGAACCACAAACACTTGGGCTCTGAATTTGTTTAGCCTACTAAAACTTCCAACGTACACAGCCTCTCCTGCTCAATCTGGCCAAAATTCAACACCGAAATTGCGAACGTCCAGCGATTGCTCCTACACTAAAGGTGCCAGCCCTGAAAGCTCTTGCTGGTCCTCATCTCCCACTGGTAACCTCTCAAACGAACCACAAACACTTGGCCTCTGAACTTGTTTAGCATACTAAAACTTCCAACGTACACTGCCTCTCCTGCTCAATCTGGCCAGAGCTCAACACCGAAATTGCGACCGTCCAGCGATTGCTTCTACACTAAAGGTGCCAGCCCTGAAAGCTCTTGCTGCTCCTCATCTCCCACTGGTAACCTCTCAAACGAACCACAAACACTTGGCCTCTGAACTTGTTTAGCCTACTAAAACTTCCAACGTACACAGCCTCTCCTGCTCAATCTGGCCAGAGCTCAACACCGAAATTGCGAACATCCGGCGATTGCTCCTACAGTAAAGGTGCCAGCCCTCAAAGCTCTTGCTGGTCCTCATCTCCCACTGGTAACCTCTCAAACGAACCACAAACACTTGGCCTCTGAACTTGTTTAGCCTACTAAAACTTCCAACGTACACAGCCTCTCCTGCTCAATCTGGCCAGAGCTCAACACCGAAATTGCGAACGTCCAGCGATTGCTCCTACACTAAAGGTGCCAGCCCTGAAAGCTCTTGCTGGTCCTCATCTCCCACTGGTAACCTCTCAAACGAACCACAAACACTTGGCCTCTGAACTTGTTTAGCCTACTAAAACTTCCAACGTACACAGCCTCTCCTGCTCAATCTGGCCAGAGCTCAACACCGAAATTGCGAACGTCCGGCGATTGCTTCTACACTAAAGGTGCCAGCCCTGAAAGCTCTTGCTGGTCCTCATCTCCCACTGGTAACCTCTCAAACGAACCACAAACACTTGGCCTCTGAACTTGTTTAGCCTACTAAAACTTCCAACGTACACAGCCTCTCCTGCTCAATCTGGCCAGAGCTCAACACCGAAATTGCGAACATCCGGCGATTGCTCCTACAGTAAAGGTGCCAGCCCTCAAAGCTCTTGCTGGTCCTCATCTCCCACTGGTAACCTCTCAAACGAAGCACAAACACTTGGCCTCTGAACTTGTTTAGCCTACTAAAACTTCCAACGTACACAGCCTCTCCTGCTCAATCTGGCCAGAGCTCAACACCGAAATTGCGAACGTCCAGCGATTGCTCCTACACTAAAGGTGCCAGCCCTGAAAGCTCTTGCTGGTCCTCATCTCCCACTGGTAACCTCTCAAACGAACCACAAACACTTGGCCTCTGAACTTGTTTAGCCTACTAAAACTTCCAACGTACACAGCCTCTCCTGCTCAATCTGGCCAGAGCTCAACACCGAAATTGCGAACGTCCAGCGATTGCTCCTACACTAAAGGTGCCAGCCCTGAAAGCTCTTGCTGGTCCTCATCTCCCACTGGTAACCTCTCAAACGAACCACAAACACTTGGCCTCTGAACTTGTTTAGCCTACTAAAACTTCCAACGTACACAGCCTCTCCTGCTCAATCTGGCCAAATTCAACACCGAAATTGCGAACGTCCAGCGATTGCTCCTACACTAAAGGTGCCAGCCCTGAAAGCTCTTGCTGGTCCTCATCTCCCACTGGTAACCTCTCAAACGTACCACAAACACTTGGCCTCTGAACTTGTTTAGGCTACTAAAACTTCCAACGTACACTGCCTCTCCTGCTCAATCTGGCCAGAGCTCAACACCGAAATTGCGAACGTCCGGCGATTGCTCCTACAGTAAAGGTGCCAGCCCTGAAAGCTCTTGCTGATCCTCATCTCCCACTGGTAACCTCTCAAACGAACCACAAACACTTGGCCTCTGAACTTGTTTAGCCTACTAAAACTTCCAACGTACACAGCCTCTCCTGCTCAATCTGGCCAGAGCTCAACACCGAAATTGCGAACGTCCAGCGATTGCTCCTACACTAAAGGTGCCAGCCCTGAAAGCTCTTGCTGGTCCTCATCTCCCACTGGTAACCTCTCAAACGAACCACAAACACTTGGGCTCTGAACTTGTTTAGCCTACTAAAACTTCCAACGTACACAGCCTCTCCTGCTCAATCTGGCCAGAGCTCAACACCGAAATTGCGAACGTCCAGCGATTGCTCCTACACTAAAGGTGCCAGCCCTGAAAGCTCTTGCTGGTCCTCATCTCCCACTGGTAACCTCTCAAACGAACCACAAACACTTGGGCTCTGAATTTGTTTAGCCTACTAAAACTTCCAACGTACACAGCCTCTCCTGCTCAATCTGGCCATGAGCTCAACACCGAAATTGCGAACGTCCAGCGATTGCTCCTACACTAAAGGTGCCAGCCCTGAAAGCTCTTGCTGGTCCTCATCTCCCACTGGTAACCTCTCAAACGAACCACAAACACTTGGCCTCTGAACTTGTTTAGCATACTAAAACTTCCAACGTACACTGCCTCTCCTGCTCAATCTGGCCAGAGCTCAACACCGAAATTGCGAACGTCCAGCGATTGCTCCTACACTAAAGGTGCCAGCCCTGAAAGCTCTTGCTGGTCCTCATCTCCCACTGGTAACCTCTCAAACGAACCACAAACACTTGGCCTCTGAACTTGTTTAGCCTACTAAAACTTCCAACGTACACAGCCTCTCCTGCTCAATCTGGCCAGAGCTCAACACCGAAATTGCGAACGTCCAGCGATTGCTCCTACAGTAAAGGTGCCAGCCCTCAAAGCTCTTGCTGGTCCTCATCTCCCACTGGTAACCTCTCAAACGAACCACAAATACTTGGCCTCTGAACTTGTTTAGCCTACTAAAACTTCCAACGTACACAGCCTCTCCTGCTCAATCTGGCCAGAGCTCAACACCGAAATTGCGAACGTCCAGCGATTGCTCCTACACTAAAGGTGCCAGCCCTGAAAGCTCTTCTGGTCCTCATCTCCCACTGGTAACCTCTCAAACGAAGCACAAACACTTGGCCTCTGAACTTGTTTAGCCTACTAAAACTTCCAACGTACACAGCCTCTCCTGCTCAATCTGGCCAGAGCTCAACACCGAAATTGCGAACGTCCAGCGATTGCTCCTACACTAAAGGTGCCAGCCCTGAAAGCTCTTGCTGGTCCTCATCTCCCACGGGTAACCTCTCAAACGAACCACAAACACTTGGCCTCTGAACTTGTTTAGCCTACTAAAACTTCCAACGTACACAGCCTCTCCTGCTCAATCTGGCCAGAGCTCAACACCGATATTGCGAACGTCCAGCGATTGCTCCTACACTAAAGGTGCCAGCCCTGAAAGCTCTTGCTGGTCCTCATCTCCCACTGGTAACCTCTCAAACGAACCACAAACACTTGGCCTCTGAACTTGTTTAGCCTACTAAAACTTCCAACGTACACAGCCTCTCCTGCTCAATCTGGCCAGAGCTCAACACCGAAATTGCGAACGTCCAGCGATTGCTCCTACACTAAAGGTGCCAGCCCTGAAAGCTCTTGCTGGTCCTCATCTCCCACTGGTAACCTCTCAAACGAACCACAAACACTTGGCCTCTGAACTTCTTTAGCCTACTAAAACTTCCAACGTACACAGCCTCTCCTGCTCAATCTGGCCAGAGCTCAACACCGAAATTGCGAACGTCCAGCGATTGCTCCTACACTAAAGGTGCCAGCCCTGAAAGCTCTTGCTGGTCCTCATCTCCCACTGGTAACCTCTCAAACGAACCACAAACACTTGGCCTCTGAACTTGTTTAGCCTACTAAAACTTCCAACGTACACAGCCTCTCCTGCTCAATCTGGCCATGAGCTCAACACCGAAATTGCGAACGTCCAGCGATTGCTCCTACACTAAAGGTGCCAGCCCTGAAAGCTCTTGCTGGTCCTCATCTCCCACGGGTAACCTCTCAAACGAACCACAAACACTTGGCCTCTGAACTTGTTTAGCCTACTACAACTTCCAACGTACACTGCCTCTCCTGCTCAATCTGGCCAGAGCTCAACACCGAAATTGCGAACGTCCAGCGATTGCTCCTACACTAAAGGTGCCAGCCCTGAAAGCTCTTGCTGGTCCTCATCTCCCACTGGTAACCTCTCAAACGAACCACAAACACTTGGGCTCTGAATTTGTTTAGCCTACTAAAACTTCCAACGTACACAGCCTCTCCTGCTCAATCTGGCCAAAATTCAACACCGAAATTGCGAACGTCCAACGATTGCTCCTACACTAAAGGTGCCAGCCCTGAAAGCTCTTGCTGGTCCTCATCTCCCACTGGTAACCTCTCAAACGAACCACAAACACTTGGCCTCTGAACTTGTTTAGCCTACTAAAACTTCCAACGTACACTGCCTCTCCTGCTCAATCTGGCCAGAGCTCAACACCGAAATTGCGAACGTCCGGCGATTGCTTCTACACTAAAGGTGCCAGCCCTGAAAGCTCTTGCTGGTCCTCATCTCCCACTGGTAACCTCTCAAACGAACCACAAACACTTGGCCTCTGAACTTGTTTAGCCTACTAAAACTTCCAACGTACACAGCCTCTCCTGCTCAATCTGGCCAGAGCTCAACACCGAAATTGCGAACATCCGGCGATTGCTCCTACAGTAAAGGTGCCAGCCCTCAAAGCTCTTGCTGGTCCTCATCTCCCACTGGTAACCTCTCAAACGAAGCACAAACACTTGGCCTCTGAACTTGTTTAGCCTACTAAAACTTCCAACGTACACAGCCTCTCCTGCTCAATCTGGCCAGAGCTCAACACCGAAATTGCGAACGTCCAGCGATTGCTCCTACACTAAAGGTGCCAGCCCTGAAAGCTCTTGCTGGTCCTCATCTCCCACTGGTAACCTCTCAAACGAACCACAAACACTTGGCCTCTGAACTTGTTTAGCCTACTAAAACTTCCAACGTACACAGCCTCTCCTGCTCAATCTGGCCAGAGCTCAACACCGAAATTGCGAACGTCCAGCGATTGCTCCTACACTAAAGGTGCCAGCCCTGAAAGCTCTTGCTGGTCCTCATCTCCCACTGGTAACCTCTCAAACGAACCACAAACACTTGGCCTCTGAACTTGTTTAGCCTACTAAAACTTCCAACGTACACAGCCTCTCCTGCTCAATCTGGCCAAAATTCAACACCGAAATTGCGAACGTCCAGCGATTGCTCCTACACTAAAGGTGCCAGCCCTGAAAGCTCTTGCTGGTCCTCATCTCCCACTGGTAACCTCTCAAACGTACCACAAACACTTGGCCTCTGAACTTGTTTAGGCTACTAAAACTTCCAACGTACACTGCCTCTCCTGCTCAATCTGGCCAGAGCTCAACACCGAAATTGCGAACGTCCGGCGATTGCTCCTACAGTAAAGGTGCCAGCCCTGAAAGCTCTTGCTGATCCTCATCTCCCACTGGTAACCTCTCAAACGAACCACAAACACTTGGCCTCTGAACTTGTTTAGCCTACTAAAACTTCCAACGTACACAGCCTCTCCTGCTCAATCTGGCCAGAGCTCAACACCGAAATTGCGAACGTCCAGCGATTGCTCCTACACTAAAGGTGCCAGCCCTGAAAGCTCTTGCTGGTCCTCATCTCCCACTGGTAACCTCTCAAACGAACCACAAACACTTGGCCTCTGAACTTGTTTAGCCTACTAAAACTTCCAACGTACACAGCCTCTCCTGCTCAATCTGGCCAGAGCTCAACACCGAAATTGCGAACGTCCAGCGATTGCTCCTACACTAAAGGTGCCAGCCCTGAAAGCTCTTGCTGGTCCTCATCTCCCACTGGTAACCTCTCAAACGAACCACAAACACTTGGGCTCTGAATTTGTTTAGCCTACTAAAACTTCCAACGTACACAGCCTCTCCTGCTCAATCTGGCCAAAATTCAACACCGAAATTGCGAACGTCCAGCGATTGCTCCTACACTAAAGGTGCCAGCCCTGAAAGCTCTTGCTGGTCCTCATCTCCCACTGGTAACCTCTCAAACGAACCACAAACACTTGGCCTCTGAACTTGTTTAGCATACTAAAACTTCCAACGTACACTGCCTCTCCTGCTCAATCTGGCCAGAGCTCAACACCGAAATTGCGACCGTCCAGCGATTGCTTCTACACTAAAGGTGCCAGCCCTGAAAGCTCTTGCTGGTCCTCATCTCCCACTGGTAACCTCTCAAACGAACCACAAACACTTGGCCTCTGAACTTGTTTAGCCTACTAAAACTTCCAACGTACACAGCCTCTCCTGCTCAATCTGGCCAGAGCTCAACACCGAAATTGCGAACATCCGGCGATTGCTCCTACAGTAAAGGTGCCAGCCCTCAAAGCTCTTGCTGGTCCTCATCTCCCACTGGTAACCTCTCAAACGAACCACAAACACTTGCCTCTGAACTTGTTTAGCCTACTAAAACTTCCAACGTACACAGCCTCTCCTGCTCAATCTGGCCAGAGCTCAACACCGAAATTGCGAACGTCCAGCGATTGCTCCTACACTAAAGGTGCCAGCCCTGAAAGCTCTTGCTGGTCCTCATCTCCCACTGGTAACCTCTCAAACGAACCACAAACACTTGGCCTCTGAACTTGTTTAGCCTACTAAAACTTCCAACGTACACAGCCTCTCCTGCTCAATCTGGCCAGAGCTCAACACCGAAATTGCGAACGTCCGGCGATTGCTTCTACACTAAAGGTGCCAGCCCTGAAAGCTCTTGCTGGTCCTCATCTCCCACTGGTAACCTCTCAAACGAACCACAAACACTTGGCCTCTGAACTTGTTTAGCCTACTAAAACTTCCAACGTACACAGCCTCTCCTGCTCAATCTGGCCAAAGCTCAACACCGAAATTGCGAACATCCGGCGATTGCTCCTACAGTAAAGGTGCCAGCCCTCAAAGCTCTTGCTGGTCCTCATCTCCCACTGGTAACCTCTCAAACGAAGCACAAACACTTGGCCTCTGAACTTGTTTAGCCTACTAAAACTTCCAACGTACACAGCCTCTCCTGCTCAATCTGGCCAGAGCTCAACACCGAAATTGCGAACGTCCAGCGATTGCTCCTACACTAAAGGTGCCAGCCCTGAAAGCTCTTGCTGGTCCTCATCTCCCACTGGTAACCTCTCAAACGAACCACAAACACTTGGCCTCTGAACTTGTTTAGCCTACTAAAACTTCCAACGTACACAGCCTCTCCTGCTCAATCTGGCCAGAGCTCAACACCGAAATTGCGAACGTCCAGCGATTGCTCCTACACTAAAGGTGCCAGCCCTGAAAGCTCTTGCTGGTCCTCATCTCCCACTGGTAACCTCTCAAACGAACCACAAACACTTGGCCTCTGAACTTGTTTAGCCTACTAAAACTTCCAACGTACACAGCCTCTCCTGCTCAATCTGGCCAAAATTCAACACCGAAATTGCGAACGTCCAGCGATTGCTCCTACACTAAAGGTGCCAGCCCTGAAAGCTCTTGCTGGTCCTCATCTCCCACTGGTAACCTCTCAAACGTACCACAAACACTTGGCCTCTGAACTTGTTTAGGCTACTAAAACTTCCAACGTACACTGCCTCTCCTGCTCAATCTGGCCAGAGCTCAACACCGAAATTGCGAACGTCCAGCGATTGCTCCTACAGTAAAGGTGCCAGCCCTGAAAGCTCTTGCTGATCCTCATCTCCCACTGGTAACCTCTCAAACGAACCACAAACACTTGGCCTCTGAACTTGTTTAGCCTACTAAAACTTCCAACGTACACAGCCTCTCCTGCTCAATCTGGCCAGAGCTCAACACCGAAATTGCGAACGTCCAGCGATTGCTCCTACACTAAAGGTGCCAGCCCTGAAAGCTCTTGCTGGTCCTCATCTCCCACTGGTAACCTCTCAAACGAACCACAAACACTTGGCTCTGAACTTGTTTAGCCTACTAAAACTTCCAACGTACACAGCCTCTCCTGCTCAATCTGGCCAGAGCTCAACACCGAAATTGCGAACGTCCAGCGATTGCTCCTACACTAAAGGTGCCAGCCCTGAAAGCTCTTGCTGGTCCTCATCTCCCACTGGTAACCTCTCAAACGAACCACAAACACTTGGGCTCTGAATTTGTTTAGCCTACTAAAACTTCCAACGTACACAGCCTCTCCTGCTCAATCTGGCCAAAATTCAACACCGAAATTGCGAACGTCCAGCGATTGCTCCTACACTAAAGGTGCCAGCCCTGAAAGCTCTTGCTGGTCCTCATCTCCCACTGGTAACCTCTCAAACGAACCACAAACACTTGGCCTCTGAACTTGTTTAGCATACTAAAACTTCCAACGTACACTGCCTCTCCTGCTCAATCTGGCCAGAGCTCAACACCAAAATTGCGACCGTCCAGCGATTGCTTCTACACTAAAGGTGCCAGCCCTGAAAGCTCTTGCTGGTCCTCATCTCCCACTGGTAACCTCTCAAACGAACCACAAACACTTGGCCTCTGAACTTGTTTAGCCTACTAAAACTTCCAACGTACACAGCCTCTCCTGCTCAATCTGGCCAGAGCTCAACACCGAAATTGCGAACATCCGGCGATTGCTCCTACAGTAAAGGTGCCAGCCCTCAAAGCTCTTGCTGGTCCTCATCTCCCACTGGTAACCTCTCAAACGAACCACAAACACTTGGCCTCTGAACTTGTTTAGCCTACTAAAACTTCCAACGTACACAGCCTCTCCTGCTCAATCTGGCCAGAGCTCAACACCGAAATTGCGAACGTCCAGCGATTGCTCCTACACTAAAGGTGCCAGCCCTGAAAGCTCTTGCTGGTCCTCATCTCCCACTGGTAACCTCTCAAACGAACCACAAACACTTGGCCTCTGAACTTGTTTAGCCTACTCAAACTTCCAACGTACACAGCCTCTCCTGCTCAATCTGGCCAGAGCTCAACACCGAAATTGCGAACGTCCAGCGATTGCTCCTACACTAAAGGTGCCAGCCCTGAAAGCTCTTGCTGGTCCTCATCTCCCACGGGTAACCTCTCAAACGAACCACAAACACTTGGCCTCTGAACTTGTTTAGCCTACTAAAACTTCCAACGTACACAGCCTCTCCTGCTCAATCTGGCCAGAGCTCAACACCGATATTGCGAACGTCCAGCGATTGCTCCTACACTAAAGGTGCCAGCCCTGAAAGCTCTTGCTGGTCCTCATCTCCCACTGGTAACCTCTCAAACGAACCACAAACACTTGCCTCTGAACTTGTTTAGCCTACTAAAACTTCCAACGTACACAGCCTCTCCTGCTCAATCTGGCCAGAGCTCAACACTGAAATTGCGAACGTCCAGCGATTGCTCCTACACTAAAGGTGCCAGCCCTGAAAGCTCTTGCTGGTCCTCATCTCCCACTGGTAACCTCTCAAACGAACCACAAACACTTGGCCTCTGAACTTGTTTAGCCTACTAAAACTTCCAACGTACACAGCCTCTCCTGCTCAATCTGGCCAGAGCTCAACACCGAAATTGCGAACGTCCAGCGATTGCTCCTACACTAAAGGTGCCAGCCCTGAAAGCTCTTGCTGGTCCTCATCTCCCACTGGTAACCTCTCAAACGAACCACAAACACTTGGCCTCTGAACTTGTTTAGCCTACTAAAACTTCCAACGTACACAGCCTCTCCTGCTCAATCTGGCCAAAATTCAACACCGAAATTGCGAACGTCCAGCGATTGCTCCTACAGTAAAGGTGCCAGCCCTGAAAGCTCTTGCTGGTCCTCATCTCCCACTGGTAACCTCTCAAACGTACCACAAACACTTGGCCTCTGAACTTGTTTAGCCTACTAAAACTTCCAACGTACACTGCCTCTCCTGCTCAATCTGGCCAGAGCTTCAGACACCGAAATTGCGACCGTCAGGCGATTGCTCCTACACTAAAGGTGCCAGCCCTGAAAGCTCTTGCTGGTCCTCATGTCCCACTGGTAACCTCTCAAACGAACCACAAACACTTGGGCTCTGAACTTGTTTAGCCTACTAAAACTTCCAACGTACACAGCCTCTCCTGCTCAATCTGGCCAGAGCTCAACACCGAAATTGCGAACGTCCAGCGATTGCTCCTACACTAAAGGTGCCAGCCCTGAAAGCTCTTGCTGGTCCTCATCTCCCACTGGTAACCTCTCAAACGAACCACAAACACTTGGCCTCTGAACTTGTTTAGCCTACTAAAACTTCCAACGTACACAGTCTCTCCTGCTCAATCTGGCCAGACCTCAACACCGAAAATGCGAACGTCCAGCGATTGCTCCTACACTAAAGGTGCCAGCCCTGAAAGCTCTTGCTGGTCCTCATCTCCCACTGGTAACCTCTCAAACGAACCACAAACACTTGGCCTCTGAACTTGTTTAGCCTACTAAAACTTCCAACGTACACAGCCTCTCCTGCTCAATCTGGCCAGAGCTCAACACCGAAATTGCGAACGTCCAGCGATTGCTCCTACACTAAAGGTGCCAGCCCTGAAAGCTCTTGCTGGTCCTCATCTCCCACTGGTAACCTCTCAAACGAACCACAAACACTTGGCCTCTGAACTTGTTTAGCCTACTACAACTTCCAACGTACACTGCCTCTCCTGCTCAATCTGGCCAGAGCTCAACACCGAAATTGCGAACGTCCAGCGATTGCTTCTACACTAAAGGTGCCAGCCCTGAAAGCTCTTGCTGGTCCTCATCTCCCACTGGTAACCTCTCAAACGAACCACAAACACTTGGGCTCTGAACTTGTTTAGCCTACTAAAACTTCCAACGTACACAGCCTCTCCTGCTCAATCTGGCCAGAGCTCAACACCGATATTGCGAACGTCCAGCGATTGCTCCTACACTAAAGGTGCCAGCCCTGAAAGCTCTTGCTGGTCCTCATCTCCCACTGGTAACCTCTCAAACGAACCACAAACACTTGGCCTCTGAACTTGTTTAGCCTACTAAAACTTCCAACGTACACAGCCTCTCCTGCTCAATCTGGCCAGAGCTCAACACCGAAATTGCGAACGTCCAGCGAATTGCTCCTACACTAAAGGTGCCAGCCCTGAAAGCTCTTGCTGATCCTCATCTCCCACTGGTAACCTCTCAAACGAACCACAAACACTTGGCCTCTGAACTTGTTTAGCCTACTAAAACTTCCAACGTACACAGTCTCTCCTGCTCAATCTGGCCAGAGCTCAACACCGAAATTGCGAACGTCCAGCGATTGCTCCTACACTAAAGGTGCCAGCCCTGAAAGCTCTTGCTGGTCCTCATCTCCCACTGGTAACCTCTCAAACGAACCACAAACACTTGGCCTCTGAACTTGTTTAGCCTACTGAAACTTCCAACGTACACAGCCTCTCCTGCTCAATCTGGCCAGAGCTCAACACCGAAATTGCGAACGTCCAGCGATTGCTCCTACACTAAAGGTGCCAGCCCTGAAAGCTCTTGCTGGTCCTCATCTCCCACTGGTAACCTCTCAAACGAACCACAAACACTTGGCCTCTGAACTTGTTTAGCCTACTAAAACTTCCAACGTACACAGCCTCTCCTGCTCAATCTGGCCAGAGCTCAACATCAAAAATGCGAACGTCCAGCGATTGCTCCTACACTAAAGGTGCCAGCCCTGAAAGCTCTTGCTGGTCCTCATCTCCCACTGGTAACCTCTCAAACGTACCACAAACACTTGGCCTCTGAACTTGTTTAGGCTACTAAAACTTCCAACGTACACTGCCTCTCCTGCTCAATCTGGCCAGAGCTCAACACCGAAATTGCGAACGTCCGGCGATTGCTCCTACAGTAAAGGTGCCAGCCCTGAAAGCTCTTGCTGATCCTCATCTCCCACTGGTAACCTCTCAAACGAACCACAAACACTTGGCCTCTGAACTTGTTTAGCCTACTAAAACTTCCAACGTACACAGCCTCTCCTGCTCAATCTGGCCAGAGCTCAACACCGAAATTGCGAACGTCCAGCGATTGCTCCTACACTAAAGGTGCCAGCCCTGAAAGCTCTTGCTGGTCCTCATCTCCCACTGGTAACCTCTCAAACGAACCACAAACACTTGGGCTCTGAACTTGTTTAGCCTACTAAAACTTCCAACGTACACAGCCTCTCCTGCTCAATCTGGCCAGAGCTCAACACCGAAATTGCGAACGTCCAGCGATTGCTCCTACACTAAAGGTGCCAGCCCTGAAAGCTCTTGCTGGTCCTCATCTCCCACTGGTAACCTCTCAAACGAACCACAAACACTTGGGCTCTGAATTTGTTTAGCCTACTAAAACTTCCAACGTACACAGCCTCTCCTGCTCAATCTGGCCAAAATTCAACACCGAAATTGCGAACGTCCAGCGATTGCTCCTACACTAAAGGTGCCAGCCCTGAAAGCTCTTGCTGGTCCTCATCTCCCACTGGTAACCTCTCAAACGAACCACAAACACTTGGCCTCTGAACTTGTTTAGCCTACTAAAACTTCCAACGTACACAGCCTCTCCTGCTCAATCTGGCCAGAGCTCAACACCGAAATTGCGACCGTCCAGCGATTGCTCCTACACTAAAGGTGCCAGCCCTGAAAGCTCTTGCTGGTCCTCATCTCCCACTGGTAACCTCTCAAACGAACCACAAACACTTGGGCTCTGAACTTGTTTAGCCTACTAAAACTTCCAACGTACACAGCCTCTCCTGCTCAATCTGGCCAGAGCTCAACACCGAAATTGCGAACGTCCAGCGATTGCTCCTACACTAAAGGTGCCAGCCCTGAAAGCTCTTGCTGGTCCTCATCTCCCACTGGTAACCTCTCAAACGAACCACAAACACTTGGGCTCTGAATTTGTTTAGCCTACTAAAACTTCCAACGTACACAGCCTCTCCTGCTCAATCTGGCCAAAATTCAACACCGAAATTGCGAACGTCCAGCGATTGCTCCTACACTAAAGGTGCCAGCCCTGAAAGCTCTTGCTGGTCCTCATCTCCCACTGGTAACCTCTCAAACGAACCACAAACACTTGGCCTCTGAACTTGTTTAGCATACTAAAACTTCCAACGTACACTGCCTCTCCTGCTCAATCTGGCCAGAGCTCAACACCGAAATTGCGACCGTCCAGCGATTGCTTCTACACTAAAGGTGCCAGCCCTGAAAGCTCTTGCTGGTCCTCATCTCCCACTGGTAACCTCTCAAACGAACCACAAACACTTGGCCTCTGAACTTGTTTAGCCTACTAAAACTTCCAACGTACACAGCCTCTCCTGCTCAATCTGGCCAGAGCTCAACACCGAAATTGCGAACATCCGGCGATTGCTCCTACAGTAAAGGTGCCAGCCCTCAAAGCTCTTGCTGGTCCTCATCTCCCACTGGTAACCTCTCAAACGAACCACAAACACTTGGCCTCTGAACTTGTTTAGCCTACTAAAACTTCCAACGTACACAGCCTCTCCTGCTCAATCTGGCCAGAGCTCAACACCGAAATTGCGAACGTCCAGCGATTGCTCCTACACTAAAGGTGCCAGCCCTGAAAGCTCTTGCTGGTCCTCATCTCCCACTGGTAACCTCTCAAACGAACCACAAACACTTGGCCTCTGAACTTGTTTAGCCTACTAAAACTTCCAACGTACACTGCCTCTCCTGCTCAATCTGGCCAGAGCTCAACACCGAAATTGCGAACGTCCAGCGATTGCTCCTACACTAAAGGTGCCAGCCCTGAAAGCTCTTGCTGCTCCTCATCTCCCACTGGTAACCTCTCAAACGAACCACAAACACTTGGCCTCTGAACTTGTTTAGCCTACTAAAACTTCCAACGTACACAGCCTCTCCTGCTCAATCTGGCCAGAGCTCAACACCGATATTGCGAACGTCCAGCGATTGCTCCTACACTAAAGGTGCCAGCCCTGAAAGCTCTTGCTGGTCCTCATCTCCCACTGGTAACCTCTCAAACGAACCACAAACACTTGGGCTCTGAACTTGTTTAGCCTACTAAAACTTCCAACGTACACAGCCTCTCCTGCTCAATCTGGCCAGAGCTCAACACCGAAATTGCGAACGTCCAGCGATTGCTCCTACACTAAAGGTGCCAGCCCTGAAAGCTCTTGCTGGTCCTCATCTCCCACTGGTAACCTCTCAAACGAACCACAAACACTTGGCCTCTGAACTTGTTTAGCCTACTAAAACTTCCAACGTACACAGCCTCTCCTGCTCAATCTGGCCAGAGCTCAACACCGAAATTGCGAACGTCCAGCGATTGCTCCTACACTAAAGGTGCCAGCCCTGAAAGCTCTTGCTGGTCCTCATCTCCCACTGGTAACCTCTCAAACGAACCACAAACACTTGGCCTCTGAACTTGTTTAGCCTACTAAAACTTCCAACGTACACAGCCTCTCCTGCTCAGTATGGCCAAAATTCAACACCGAAATTGCGAACGTCCAGCGATTGCTCCTACACTAAAGGTGCCAGCCCTGAAAGCTCTTGCTGGTCCTCATCTCCCACTGGTAACCTCTCAAACGTACCACAAACACTTGGCCTCTGAACTTGTTTAGCCTACTAAAACTTCCAACGTACACTGCCTCTCCTGCTCAATCTGGCCAGAGCTCAACACCGAAATTGCGACCGTCAGGCGATTGCTCCTACACTAAAGGTGCCAGCCCTGAAAGCTCTTGCTGGTCCTCATCTCCCACTGGTAACCTCTCAAACGAACCACAAACACTTGGGCTCTGAACTTGTTTAGCCTACTAAAACTTCCAACGTACACAGCCTCTCCTGCTCAATCTGGCCAGAGCTCAACACCGAAATTGCGAACGTCCAGCGATTGCTCCTACACTAAAGGTGCCAGCCCTGAAAGCTCTTGCTGGTCCTCATCTCCCACTGGTAACCTCTCAAACGAACCACAAACACTTGGCCTCTGAACTTGTTTAGCCTACTAAAACTTCCAACGTACACAGTCTCTCCTGCTCAATCTGGCCAGAGCTCAACACCGAAATTGCGAACGTCCAGCGATTGCTCCTACACTAAAGGTGCCAGCCCTGAAAGCTCTTGCTGGTCCTCATCTCCCACTGGTAACCTCTCAAACGAACCACAAACACTTGGCCTCTGAACTTGTTTAGCCTACTGAAACTTCCAACGTACACAGCCTCTCCTGCTCAATCTGGCCAGAGCTCAACACCGAAATTGCGAACGTCCAGCGATTGCTCCTACACTAAAGGTGCCAGCCCTGAAAGCTCTTGCTGGTCCTCATCTCCCACTGGTAACCTCTCAAACGAACCACAAACACTTGGCCTCTGAACTTGTTTAGCCTACTACAACTTCCAACGTACACTGCCTCTCCTGCTCAATCTGGCCAGAGCTCAACACCGAAATTGCGAACGTCCAGCGATTGCTTCTACACTAAAGGTGCCAGCCCTGAAAGCTCTTGCTGGTCCTCATCTCCCACTGGTAACCTCTCAAACGAACCACAAACACTTGGGCTCTGAACTTGTTTAGCCTACTAAAACTTCCAACGTACACAGCCTCTCCTGCTCAATCTGGCCAGAGCTCAACACCGATATTGCGAACGTCCAGCGATTGCTCCTACACTAAAGGTGCCAGCCCTGAAAGCTCTTGCTGGTCCTCATCTCCCACTGGTAACCTCTCAAACGAACCACAAACACTTGGCCTCTGAACTTGTTTAGCCTACTAAAACTTCCAACGTACACAG
Source organism: Gavia stellata (assembly GCF_030936135.1). Lineage (NCBI taxonomy): Eukaryota > Metazoa > Chordata > Aves > Gaviiformes > Gaviidae > Gavia > Gavia stellata. Next base: position 4,978 of record NW_026776770.1, on the reverse strand, counting down.
CCTCTCCTGCTCAATCTGGCCAGAGCTCAACACCGAAATTGCGAACGTCCAGCGATTGCTCCTACACTAAAGGTGCCAGCCCTGAAAGCTCTTGCTGGTCCTCATCTCCCACTGGTAACCTCTCAAACGAACCACAAACACTTGGCCTCTGAACTTGTTTAGCATACTAAAACTTCCAACGTACACTGCCTCTCCTGCTCAATCTGGCCAGAGCTCAACACCGAAATTGCGACCGTCCAGCGATTGCTTCTACACTAAAGGTGCCAGCCCTGAAAGCTCTTGCTGGTCCTCATCTCCCACTGGTAACCTCTCAAACGAACCACAAACACTTGGCCTCTGAACTTGTTTAGCCTACTAAAACTTCCAACGTACACAGCCTCTCCTGCTCAATCTGGCCAGAGCTCAACACCGAAATTGCGAACATCCGGCGATTGCTCCTACAGTAAAGGTGCCAGCCCTCAAAGCTCTTGCTGGTCCTCATCTCCCACTGGTAACCTCTCAAACGAACCACAAACACTTGGCCTCTGAACTTGTTTAGCCTACTAAAACTTCCAACGTACACAGCCTCTCCTGCTCAATCTGGCCAGAGCTCAACACCGAAATTGCGAACGTCCAGCGATTGCTCCTACACTAAAGGTGCCAGCCCTGAAAGCTCTTGCTGGTCCTCATCTCCCACTGGTAACCTCTCAAACGAACCACAAACACTTGGCCTCTGAACTTGTTTAGCCTACTAAAACTTCCAACGTACACTGCCTCTCCTGCTCAATCTGGCCAGAGCTCAACACCGAAATTGCGAACGTCCAGCGATTGCTCCTACACTAAAGGTGCCAGCCCTGAAAGCTCTTGCTGCTCCTCATCTCCCACTGGTAACCTCTCAAACGAACCACAAACACTTGGCCTCTGAACTTGTTTAGCCTACTAAAACTTCCAACGTACACAGCCTCTCCTGCTCAATCTGGCCAGAGCTCAACACCGATATTGCGAACGTCCAGCGATTGCTCCTACACTAAAGGTGCCAGCCCTGAAAGCTCTTGCTGGTCCTCATCTCCCACTGGTAACCTCTCAAACGAACCACAAACACTTGGGCTCTGAACTTGTTTAGCCTACTAAAACTTCCAACGTACACAGCCTCTCCTGCTCAATCTGGCCAGAGCTCAACACCGAAATTGCGAACGTCCAGCGATTGCTCCTACACTAAAGGTGCCAGCCCTGAAAGCTCTTGCTGGTCCTCATCTCCCACTGGTAACCTCTCAAACGAACCACAAACACTTGGCCTCTGAACTTGTTTAGCCTACTAAAACTTCCAACGTACACAGCCTCTCCTGCTCAATCTGGCCAGAGCTCAACACCGAAATTGCGAACGTCCAGCGATTGCTCCTACACTAAAGGTGCCAGCCCTGAAAGCTCTTGCTGGTCCTCATCTCCCACTGGTAACCTCTCAAACGAACCACAAACACTTGGCCTCTGAACTTGTTTAGCCTACTAAAACTTCCAACGTACACAGCCTCTCCTGCTCAGTATGGCCAAAATTCAACACCGAAATTGCGAACGTCCAGCGATTGCTCCTACACTAAAGGTGCCAGCCCTGAAAGCTCTTGCTGGTCCTCATCTCCCACTGGTAACCTCTCAAACGTACCACAAACACTTGGCCTCTGAACTTGTTTAGCCTACTAAAACTTCCAACGTACACTGCCTCTCCTGCTCAATCTGGCCAGAGCTCAACACCGAAATTGCGACCGTCAGGCGATTGCTCCTACACTAAAGGTGCCAGCCCTGAAAGCTCTTGCTGGTCCTCATGTCCCACTGGTAACCTCTCAAACGAACCACAAACACTTGGGCTCTGAACTTGTTTAGCCTACTAAAACTTCCAACGTACACAGCCTCTCCTGCTCAATCTGGCCAGAGCTCAACACCGAAATTGCGAACGTCCAGCGATTGCTCCTACACTAAAGGTGCCAGCCCTGAAAGCTCTTGCTGGTCCTCATCTCCCACTGGTAACCTCTCAAACGAACCACAAACACTTGGCCTCTGAACTTGTTTAGCCTACTAAAACTTCCAACGTACACAGTCTCTCCTGCTCAATCTGGCCAGAGCTCAACACCGAAATTGCGAACGTCCAGCGATTGCTCCTACACTAAAGGTGCCAGCCCTGAAAGCTCTTGCTGGTCCTCATCTCCCACTGGTAACCTCTCAAACGAACCACAAACACTTGGCCTCTGAACTTGTTTAGCCTACTGAAACTTCCAACGTACACAGCCTCTCCTGCTCAATCTGGCCAGAGCTCAACACCGAAATTGCGAACGTCCAGCGATTGCTCCTACACTAAAGGTGCCAGCCCTGAAAGCTCTTGCTGGTCCTCATCTCCCACTGGTAACCTCTCAAACGAACCACAAACACTTGGCCTCTGAACTTGTTTAGCCTACTACAACTTCCAACGTACACTGCCTCTCCTGCTCAATCTGGCCAGAGCTCAACACCGAAATTGCGAACGTCCAGCGATTGCTTCTACACTAAAGGTGCCAGCCCTGAAAGCTCTTGCTGGTCCTCATCTCCCACTGGTAACCTCTCAAACGAACCACAAACACTTGGGCTCTGAACTTGTTTAGCCTACTAAAACTTCCAACGTACACAGCCTCTCCTGCTCAATCTGGCCAGAGCTCAACACCGATATTGCGAACGTCCAGCGATTGCTCCTACACTAAAGGTGCCAGCCCTGAAAGCTCTTGCTGGTCCTCATCTCCCACTGGTAACCTCTCAAACGAACCACAAACACTTGGCCTCTGAACTTGTTTAGCCTACTAAAACTTCCAACGTACACAGCCTCTCCTGCTCAATCTGGCCAGAGCTCAACACCGAAATTGCGTAAACGTCCAGCGATTGCTCCTACACTAAAGGTGCCAGCCCTGAAAGCTCTTGCTGGTCCTCATCTCCCACTGGTAACCTCTCAAACGAACCACAAACACTTGGCCTCTGAACTTGTTTAGCCTACTAAAACTTCCAACGTACACAGTCTCTCCTGCTCAATCTGGCCAGAGCTCAACACCGAAATTGCGAACGTCCAGCGATTGCTCCTACACTAAAGGTGCCAGCCCTGAAAGCTCTTGCTGGTCCTCATCTCCCACTGGTAACCTCTCAAACGAACCACAAACACTTGGCCTCTGAACTTGTTTAGCCTACTGAAACTTCCAACGTACACAGCCTCTCCTGCTCAATCTGGCCAGAGCTCAACACCGAAATTGCGAACGTCCAGCGATTGCTCCTACACTAAAGGTGCCAGCCCTGAAAGCTCTTGCTGGTCCTCATCTCCCACTGGTAACCTCTCAAACGAACCACAAACACTTGGCCTCTGAACTTGTTTAGCCTACTACAACTTCCAACGTACACTGCCTCTCCTGCTCAATCTGGCCAGAGCTCAACACCGAAATTGCGAACGTCCAGCGATTGCTTCTACACTAAAGGTGCCAGCCCTGAAAGCTCTTGCTGGTCCTCATCTCCCACTGGTAACCTCTCAAACGAACCACAAACACTTGGGCTCTGAACTTGTTTAGCCTACTAAAACTTCCAACGTACACAGCCTCTCCTGCTCAATCTGGCCAGAGCTCAACACCGATATTGCGAACGTCCAGCGATTGCTCCTACACTAAAGGTGCCAGCCCTGAAAGCTCTTGCTGGTCCTCATCTCCCACTGGTAACCTCTCAAACGAACCACAAACACTTGGCCTCTGAACTTGTTTAGCCTACTAAAACTTCCAACGTACACAGCCTCTCCTGCTCAATGTGGCCAAAATTCAACACCGAAATTGCGAACGTCCAGCGATTCCTCCTACACTAAAGGTGCCAGCCCTGAAAGCTCTTGCTGGTCCTCATCTCCCACTGGTAACCTCTCAAACGAACCACAAACACTTGGCCTCTGAACTTGTTTAGCCTACTAAAACTTCCAACGTACACAGCCTCTCCTGCTCAATCTGGCCAGAGCTCAACACCGAAATTGCGACCGTCCAGCGATTGCTCCTACACTAAAGGTGCCAGCCCTGAAAGCTCTTGCTGGTCCTCATCTCCCACTGGTAACCTCTCAAACGAACCACAAACACTTGGCCTCTGAACTTGTTTAGCCTACTAAAACTTCCAACGTACACTGCCTCTCCTGCTCAATCTGGCCAGACCTCAACACCGAAATTGCGAACGTCCAGCGATTGCTCCTACACTAAAGGTGCCAGCCCTGAAAGCTCTTGCTGGTCCTCATCTCCCACTGGTAACCTCTCAAACGAACCACAAACACTTGGCCTCTGAACTTGTTTAGCCTACTAAAACTTCCAATGTACACAGCCTCTCCTGCTCAATCTGGCCAGAGCTCAACACCCAAATTGCGAACGTCCAGCGATTGCTCCTACACTAAAGGTGCCAGCCCTGAAAGCTCTTGCTGGTCCTCATCTCCCACTGGTAACCTCTCAAACGAACCACAAACACTTGGCCTCTGAACTTGTTTAGCCTACTAAAACTTCCAACGTACACAGCCTCTCCTGCTCAATCTGGCCAGAGCTCAACACCGAAATTGCGAACGTCCAGCGATTGCTCCTACACTAAAGGTGCCAGCCCTGAAAGCTCTTGCTGGTCCTCATCTCCCACTGGTAACCTCTCAAACGAACCACAAACACTTGGCCTCTGAACTTGTTTAGCCTACTAAAACTTCCAACGTACACTGCCTCTCCTGCTCAATCTGGCCAGAGCTCAACACCGAAATTGCGACCGTCCGGCGATTGCTTCTACACTAAAGGTGCCAGCCCTGAAAGCTCTTGCTGGTCCTCATCTCCCACTGGTAACCTCTCAAACGAACCACAAACACTTGGGCTCTGAACTTGTTTAGCCTACTAAAACTTCCAACGTACACAGCCTCTCCTGCTCAATCTGGCCAGAGCTCAACACCGAAATTGCGAACGTCCAGCGATTGCTCCTACACTAAAGGTGCCAGCCCTGAAAA
>NW_026776769.1:0-21896 GCF_030936135.1 Gavia stellata | reverse complement strand
TGCTGGTCCTCATCTCCCACTGGTAACCTCTCAAACGAACCACAAACACTTGGGCTCCGAACTTGTTTAGACACTCAAAGGTCCAGACGTATCATCGCTTCCTTTCGCTAATTCACATCAGAGCTGAACACCGAAATTGCGAACGTCCAGCGATTGCTCCTACACTAAAGGTGCCAGCCCTGAAAGCTCTTGCTGGTCCTCATCTCCCACTGGTAACCTCTCAAACGAACCACAAACACTTGGCCTCTGAACTTGTTTAGCCTACTAAAACTTCCAACGTACACAGCCTCTCCTGCTCAATCTGGCCAGAGCTGAACACCGAAATTGCAAACGTCCAGCGATTGCTCCTACACTAAAGGTGCCAGCCCTGAAAGCTCTTGCTGGTCCTCATCTCCCACTGGTAACCTCTCAAACGAACCACAAACACTTGGCCTCTGAACTTGTTTAGCCTACTAAAACTTCCAACGTACACAGCCTCTCCTGCTCAATCTGGCCAGAGCTCAACACCGAAATTGCGAACGTCCAGCGATTGCTCCTACACTAAAGGTGCCAGCCCTGAAAGCTCTTGCTGGTCCTCATCTCCCACTGGTAACCTCTCAAACGAACCACAAACACTTGGCCTCCGAACTCGTTTAGCCTACTAAAACTTCCAACATACACTGCCTCTCCTGCTCAATCTGGCCAGAGCTCAACACCGAAATTGCGAACGTCCAGCGATTGCTCCTACACTAAAGGTGCCAGCCCTGAAAGCTCTTGCTGGTCCTCATCTCCCACTGGTAACCTCTCAAACGAACCACAAACACTTGGCCTCTGAACTTGTTTAGCCTACTAAAACTTCCAACGTACACAGCCTCTCCTGCTCAATCTGGCCAGAGCTCAACACCGAAATTGCGAACGTCCAGCGATTGCTCCTACACTAAAGGTGCCAGCCCTGAAAGCTCTTGCTGGTCCTCATCTCCCACTGGTAACCTCTCAAACGAACCACAAACACTTGGCCTCTGAACTTGTTTAGCCTACTAAAACTTCCAACGTACACAGCCTCTCCTGCTCAGTATGGCCAGAGCTCAACACCGAAATTGCGAACGTCCAGCGATTGCTCCTACACTAAAGGTGCCAGCCCTGAAAGCTCTTGCTGGTCCTCATCTCCCACTGGTAACCTCTCAAACGAACCACAAACACTTGGCCTCTGAACTTGTTTAGCCTACTAAAACTTCCAACGTACACAGCCTCTCCTGCTCAATCTGGCCAGAGCTCAACACCGAAATTGCGAACGTCCAGCGATTGCTCCTACACTAAAGGTGCCAGCCCTCAAAGCTCTTGCTGGTCCTCATCTCCCACTGCTAACCTCTCAAACAAACCACAAACACTTGGCCTCTGAACTTGTTTAGCCTACTAAAACTTCCAACGTACACAGCCTCTCCTGCTCAGTATGGCCAAAATTCAACAACGAAATTGCGGACGTCCAGCGATTGCTCCTACACTAAAGGTGCCAGCCCTGAAAGCTCTTGCTGGTCCTCATCTCCCACTGGTAACCTCTCAAACGAACCACAAACACTTGGCCTCTGAACTTGTTTAGCCTACTAAAACTTCCAACGTACACAGCCTCTCCTGCTCAATCTGGCCAGAGCTGAACACCGAAATTGCAAACGTCCAGCGATTGCTCCTACACTAAAGGTGCCAGCCCTGAAAGCTCTTGCTGGTCCTCATCTCCCACTGGTAACCTCTCAAACAAACCACAAACACTTGGCCTCTGAACTTGTTTAGCCTACTAAAACTTCCAACGTACACAGCCTCTCGTGCTCAATCTGGCCAGAGCTCAACACCGAAATTGCGAACGTCCAGCGATTGCTCCTACACTAAAGGTGCCAGCCCTGAAAGCTCTTGCTGGTCCTCATCTCCCACTGGTAACCTCTCAAACGAACCACAAACACTTGGGCTCCGAACTTGTTTAGACACTCAAAGGTCCAGACGTATCATCGCTTCCTTCCGCTAATTCACATCAGAGCTCAACACCGAAATTGCGAACGTCCAGCGATTGCTCCTACACTAAAGGTGCCAGCCCTGAAAGCTCTTGCTGGTCCTCATCTCCCACTGGTAACCTCTCAAACGAACCACAAACACTTGGCCTCTGAACTTGTTTAGCCTACTAAAACTTCCAACGTACACAGCCTCTCCTGCTCAATCTGGCCAGAGCTGAACACCGAAATTGCAAACGTCCAGCGATTGCTCCTACACTAAAGGTGCCAGCCCTGAAAGCTCTTGCTGGTCCTCATCTCCCACTGGTAACCTCTCAAACGAACCACAAACACTTGGCCTCTGAACTTGTTTAGCCTACTAAAACTTCCAACGTACACAGCCTCTCCTGCTCAATCTGGCCAGAGCTCAACACCGAAATTGCGAACGTCCAGCGATTGCTCCTACACTAAAGGTGCCAGCCCTGAAAGCTCTTGCTGGTCCTCATCTCCCACTGGTAACCTCTCAAACGAACCACAAACACTTGGCCTCTGAACTTGTTTAGCCTACTAAAACTTCCAACATACACTGCCTGTCCTGCTCAATCTGGCCAGAGCTCAACACCGAAATTGCGAACGTCCAGCGATTGCTCCTACACTAAAGGTGCCAGCCCTGAAAGCTCTTGCTGGTCCTCATCTCCCACTGGTAACCTCTCAAACGAACCACAAACACTTGGCCTCTGAACTTGTTTAGCCTACTAAAACTTCCAACGTACACAGCCTCTCCTGCTCAATCTGGCCAGAGCTCAACACCGAAATTGCGAACGTCCAGCGATTGCTCCTACACTAAAGGTGCCAGCCCTGAAAGCTCTTGCTGGTCCTCATCTCCCACTGGTAACCTCTCAAACGAACCACAAACACTTGGCCTCTGAACTTGTTTAGCCTACTAAAACTTCCAACGTACACAGCCTCTCCTGCTCAATGTGGCCAGAGCTCAACACCGAAATTGCGAACGTCCAGCGATTGCTCCTACACTAAAGGTGCCAGCCCTGAAAGCTCTTGCTGGTCCTCATCTCCCACTGGTAACCTCTCAAACGAACCACAAACACTTGGCCTCTGAACTTGTTTAGCCTACTAAAACTTCCAACGTACACAGCCTCTACTGCTCAATCTGGCCAGAGCTCAACACCGAAATTGCGAACGTCCAGCGATTGCTCCTACACTAAAGGTGCCAGCCCTGAAAGCTCTTGCTGGTCCTCATCTCCCACTGGTAACCTCTCAAACGAACCACAAACACTTGGGCTCCGAACTTGTTTAGCCTACTAAAACTTCCAACGTACACAGCCTCTCCTGCTCAATCTGGCCAGAGCTCAACACCGAAATTGCGAACGTCCAGCGATTGCTCCTACACTAAAGGTGCCAGCCCTGAAAGCTCTTGCTGGTCCTCATCTCCCACTGGTAACCTCTCAAACGAACCACAAACACTTGGCCTCCGAACTTGTTTAGCCTACTAAAACTTCCAACATACACTGCCTCTCCTGCTCAATCTGGCCAGAGCTCAACACCGAAATTGCGAACGTCCAGCGATTGCTCCTACACTAAAGGTGCCAGCCCTGAAAGCTCTTGCTGGTCCTCATCTCCCACTGGTAACCTCTCAAACGAACCACAAACACTTGGCCTCTGAACTTGTTTAGCCTACTAAAACTTCCAACGTACACTGCCTCTCCTGCTCAATCTGGCCAGAGCTGAACACCGAAATTGCGAACGTCCAGCGATTGCTCCTACACTAAAGGTGCCAGCCCTGAAAGCTCTTGCTGGTCCTCATCTCCCACTGGTAACCTCTCAAACGAACCACAAACACTTGGCCTCTGAACTTGTTTAGCCTACTAAAACTTCCAACGTACACAGCCTCTCCTGCTCAATCTGGCCAGAGCTCAACACCGAAATTGCGAACGTCCAGCGATTGCTCCTACACTAAAGGTGCCAGCCCTGAAAGCTCTTGCTGGTCCTCATCTCCCACTGGTAACCTCTCAAACGAACCACAAACACTTGGCCTCCGAACTTGTTTAGCCTACTAAAACTTCCAACATACACTGCCTCTCCTGCTCAATCTGGCCAGAGCTCAACACCGAAATTGCGAACGTCCGGCGATTGCTCCTACACTAAAGGTGCCAGCCCTGAAAGCTCTTGCTGGTCCTCATCTCCCACTGGTAACCTCTCAAACGAACCACAAACACTTGGCCTCTGAACTTGTTTAGCCTACTAAAACTTCCAACGTACACTGCCTCTCCTGCTCAATCTGGCCAGAGCTCAACACCGAAATTGCGAACGTCCAGCGATTGCTCCTACACTAAAGGTGCCAGCCCTGAAAGCTCTTGCTGGTCCTCATCTCCCACTGGTAACCTCTCAAACGAACCACAAACACTTGGCCTCTGAACTTGTTTAGCCTACTAAAACTTCCAACGTACACAGCCTCTCCTGCTCAATCTGGCCAGAGCTCAACACCGAAATTGCAAACGTCCAGCGATTGCTCCTACACTAAAGGTGCCAGCCCTGAAAGCTCTTGCTGGTCCTCATCTCCCACTGGTAACCTCTCAAACAAACCACAAACACTTGGCCTCTGAACTTGTTTAGCCTACTAAAACTTCCAACGTACACAGCCTCTCCTGCTCAATCTGGCCAGAGCTCAACACCGAAATTGCGAACGTCCAGCGATTGCTCCTACACTAAAGGTGCCAGCCCTGAAAGCTCTTGCTGGTCCTCATCTCCCACTGGTAACCTCTCAAACGAACCACAAACACTTGGCCTCTGAACTTGTTTAGCCTAATAAAACTTCCAACGTACACAGCCTCTCCTGCTCAATCTGGCCAGAGCTCAACACCGAAATTGAGAACGTCCAGCGATTGCTCCTACACTAAAGGTGCCAGCCCTGAAAGCTCTTGCTGGTCCTCATCTCCCACTGGTAACCTCTCAAACGAACCACAAACACTTGGGCTCCGAACTTGTTTAGCCTACTAAAACTTCCAACATACACTGCCTCTCCTGCTCAATCTGGCCAGAGCTCAACACCGAAATTGCGAACGTCCAGCGATTGCTCCTACACTAAAGGTGCCAGCCCTGAAAGCTCTTGCTGGTCCTCATCTCCCACTGGTAACCTCTCAAACGAACCACAAACACTTGGCCTCTGAACTTGTTTAGACACTCAAATGTCCAGACGTATCATCGCTTCCTTTCGCTAATTCACATCAGAGCTGAACACCGAAATTGCGAACGTCCAGCGATTGCTCCTACACTAAAGGTGCCAGCCCTGAAAGCTCTTGCTGGTCCTCATCTCCCACTGGTAACCTCTCAAACGAACCACAAACACTTGGCCTCTGAACTTGTTTAGCCTACTAAAACTTCCAACGTACACAGCCTCTCCTGCTCAATCTGGCCAGAGCTGAACACCGAAATTGCAAACGTCCAGCGATTGCTCCTACACTAAAGGTGCCAGCCCTGAAAGCTCTTGCTGGTCCTCATCTCCCACTGGTAACCTCTCAAACGAACCACAAACACTTGGCCTCCGAACTTGTTTAGCCTACTAAAACTTCCAACATACACTGCCTCTCCTGCTCAATCTGGCCAGAGCTCAACACCGAAATTGCGAACGTCCAGCGATTGCTCCTACACTAAAGGTGCCAGCCCTGAAAGCTCTTGCTGGTCCTCATCTCCCACTGGTAACCTCTCAAACGAACCACAAACACTTGGCCTCTGAACTTGTTTAGCCTACTAAAACTTCCAACGTACACTGCCTCTCCTGCTCAATCTGGCCAGAGCTCAACACCGAAATTGCGAACGTCCAGCGATTGCTCCTACACTAAAGGTGCCAGCCCTGAAAGCTCTTGCTGGTCCTCATCTCCCACTGGTAACCTCTCAAACGAACCACAAACACTTGGCCTCTGAACTTGTTTAGCCTACTAAAACTTCCAACGTACACAGCCTCTCCTGCTCAATCTGGCCAGAGCTGAACACCGAAATTGCAAACGTCCAGCGATTGCTCCTACACTAAAGGTGCCAGCCCTGAAAGCTCTTGCTGGTCCTCATCTCCCACTGGTAACCTCTCAAACGAACCACAAACACTTGGCCTCTGAACTTGTTTAGCCTACTAAAACTTCCAACGTACACAGCCTCTCCTGCTCAATCTGGCCAGAGCTCAACACCGAAATTGCGAACGTCCAGCGATTGCTCCTACACTAAAGGTGCCAGCCCTGAAAGCTCTTGCTGGTCCTCATCTCCCACTGGTAACCTCTCAAACGAACCACAAACACTTGGCCTCTGAACTTGTTTAGCCTACTAAAACTTCCAACGTACACAGCCTCTCCTGCTCAATCTGGCCAGAGCTGAACACCGAAATTGCAAACGTCCAGCGATTGCTCCTACACTAAAGGTGCCAGCCCTGAAAGCTCTTGCTGGTCCTCATCTCCCACTGGTAACCTCTCAAACGAACCACAAACACTTGGCCTCTGAACTTGTTTAGCCTACTAAAACTTCCAACGTACACAGCGTCTCCTGCTCAATCTGGCCAGAGCTCAACACCGAAATTGCAAACGTCCAGCGATTGCTCCTACACTAAAGGTGCCAGCCCTGAAAGCTCTTGCTGGTCCTCATCTCCCACTGGTAACCTCTCAAACGAACCACAAACACTTGGCCTCTGAACTTGTTTAGCCTACTAAAACTTCCAACGTACACAGCCTCTCCTGCTCAATCTGGCCAGAGCTCAACACCGAAATTGCGAACGTCCAGCGATTGCTCCTACACTAAAGGTGCCAGCCCTGAAAGCTCTTGCTGGTCCTCATCTCCCACTGGTAACCTCTCAAACGAACTACAAACACTTGGCCTCTGAACTTGTTTAGACACTCAAATGTCCAGACGTATCATCGCTTCCTTTCGCTAATTCACATCAGAGCTCAACATCGAAATTGCGAACGTCCAGCGATTGCTCCTACACTAAAGGTGCCAGCCCTGAAAGCTCTTGCTGGTCCTCATCTCCCACTGGTAACCTCTCAAACGAACCACAAACACTTGGGCTCCGAACTTGTTTAGACACTCAAAGGTCCAGACGTATCATCGCTTCCTTTCGCTAATTCGCATCAGAGCTCAACACCGAAATTGCGAACGTCCAGCGATTGCTCCTACACTAAAGGTGCCAGCCCTGAAAGCTCTTGCTGGTCCTCATCTCCCACTGGTAACCTCTCAAACGAACCACAAACACTTGGCCTCTGAACTTGTTTAGCCTACTAAAACTTCCAACGTACACAGCCTCTCCTGCTCAATCTGGCCAGAGCTGAACACCGAAATTGCAAACGTCCAGCGATTGCTCCTACACTAAAGGTGCCAGCCCTGAAAGCTCTTGCTGGTCCTCATCTCCCACTGGTAACCTCTCAAACGAACCACAAACACTTGGCCTCTGAACTTGTTTAGCCTACTAAAACTTCCAACGTACACAGCCTCTCCTGCTCAATCTGGCCAGAGCTCAACACCGAAATTGCGAACGTCCAGCGATTGCTCCTACACTAAAGGTGCCAGCCCTGAAAGCTCTTGCTGGTCCTCATCTCCCACTGGTAACCTCTCAAACGAACCACAAACACTTGGCCTCCGAACTCGTTTAGCCTACTAAAACTTCCAACATACACTGCCTCTCCTGCTCAATCTGGCCAGAGCTCAACACCGAAATTGCGAACGTCCAGCGATTGCTCCTACAGTAAAGGTGCCAGCCCTGAAAGCTCTTGCTGGTCCTCATCTCCCACTGGTAACCTCTCAAACGAACCACAAACACTTGGCCTCTGAACTTGTTTAGCCTACTAAAACTTCCAACATACACTGCCTGTCCTGCTCAATCTGGCCAGAGCTCAACACCGAAATTGCGAACGTCCAGCGATTGCTCCTACACTAAAGGTGCCAGCCCTGAAAGCTCTTGCTGGTCCTCATCTCCCACTGGTAACCTCTCAAACGAACCACAAACACTTGGCCTCTGAACTTGTTTAGCCTACTAAAACTTCCAACGTACACAGCCTCTCCTGCTCAATCTGGCCAGAGCTCAACACCGAAATTGCGAACGTCCAGCGATTGCTCCTACACTAAAGGTGCCAGCCCTGAAAGCTCTTGCTGGTCCTCATCTCCCACTGGTAACCTCTCAAACGAACCACAAACACTTGGCCTCTGAACTTGTTTAGCCTACTAAAACTTCCAACGTACACAGCCTCTCCTGCTCAATGTGGCCAGAGCTCAACACCGAAATTGCGAACGTCCAGCGATTGCTCCTACACTAAAGGTGCCAGCCCTGAAAGCTCTTGCTGGTCCTCATCTCCCACTGGTAACCTCTCAAACGAACCACAAACACTTGGCCTCTGAACTTGTTTAGCCTACTAAAACTTCCAACGTACACAGCCTCTACTGCTCAATCTGGCCAGAGCTCAACACCGAAATTGCGAACGTCCAGCGATTGCTCCTACACTAAAGGTGCCAGCCCTGAAAGCTCTTGCTGGTCCTCATCTCCCACTGGTAACCTCTCAAACGAACCACAAACACTTGGCCTCTGAACTTGTTTAGCCTACTAAAACTTCCAACGTACACTGCCTCTCCTGCTCAATCTGGCCAGAGCTCAACACCGAAATTGCGAACGTCCAGCGATTGCTCCTACACTAAAGGTGCCAGCCCTGAAAGCTCTTGCTGGTCCTCATCTCCCACTGGTAACCTCTCAAACGAACCACAAACACTTGGCCTCCGAACTTGTTTAGCCTACTAAAACTTCCAACATACACTGCCTCTCCTGCTCAATCTGGCCAGAGCTCAACACCGAAATTGCGAACGTCCAGCGATTGCTCCTACACTAAAGGTGCCAGCCCTGAAAGCTCTTGCTGGTCCTCATCTCCCACTGGTAACCTCTCAAACGAACCACAAACACTTGGCCTCTGAACTTGTTTAGCCTACTAAAACTTCCAACGTACACTGCCTCTCCTGCTCAATCTGGCCAGAGCTGAACACCGAAATTGCGAACGTCCAGCGATTGCTCCTACACTAAAGGTGCCAGCCCTGAAAGCTCTTGCTGGTCCTCATCTCCCACTGGTAACCTCTCAAACGAACCACAAACACTTGGCCTCTGAACTTGTTTAGCCTACTAAAACTTCCAACGTACACAGCCTCTCCTGCTCAATCTGGCCAGAGCTGAACACCGAAATTGCAAACGTCCAGCGATTGCTCCTACACTAAAGGTGCCAGCCCTGAAAGCTCTTGCTGGTCCTCATCTCCCACTGGTAACCTCTCAAACGAACCACAAACACTTGGCCTCTGAACTTGTTTAGCCTACTAAAACTTCCAACGTACACAGCCTCTCCTGCTCAATCTGGCCAGAGCTCAACACCGAAATTGCGAACGTCCAGCGATTGCTCCTACACTAAAGGTGCCAGCCCTGAAAGCTCTTGCTGGTCCTCATCTCCCACTGGTAACCTCTCAAACGAACCACAAACACTTGGCCTCCGAACATGTTTAGCCTACTAAAACTTCCAACATACACTGCCTCTCCTGCTCAATCTGGCCAGAGCTCAACACCGAAATTGCGAACGTCCGGCGATTGCTCCTACACTAAAGGTGCCAGCCCTGAAAGCTCTTGCTGGTCCTCATCTCCCACTGGTAACCTCTCAAACGAACCACAAACACTTGGCCTCTGAACTTGTTTAGCCTACTAAAACTTCCAACGTACACTGCCTCTCCTGCTCAATCTGGCCAGAGCTCAACACCGAAATTGCGAACGTCCAGCGATTGCTCCTACACTAAAGGTGCCAGCCCTGAAAGCTCTTGCTGGTCCTCATCTCCCACTGGTAACCTCTCAAACGAACCACAAACACTTGGCCTCTGAACTTGTTTAGCCTACTAAAACTTCCAACGTACACAGCCTCTCCTGCTCAATCTGGCCAGAGCTCAACACCGAAATTGCAAACGTCCAGCGATTGCTCCTACACTAAAGGTGCCAGCCCTGAAAGCTCTTGCTGGTCCTCATCTCCCACTGGTAACCTCTCAAACGAACCACAAACACTTGGCCTCTGAACTTGTTTAGCCTACTAAAACTTCCAACGTACACAGCCTCTCCTGCTCAATCTGGCCAGAGCTCAACACCGAAATTGCGAACGTCCAGCGATTGCTCCTACACTAAAGGTGCCAGCCCTGAAAGCTCTTGCTGGTCCTCATCTCCCACTGGTAACCTCTCAAACGAACCACAAACACTTGGCCTCTGAACTTGTTTAGCCTACTAAAACTTCCAACGTACACAGCCTCTCCTGCTCAATCTGGCCAGAGCTCAACACCGAAATTGAGAACGTCCAGCGATTGCTCCTACACTAAAGGTGCCAGCCCTGAAAGCTCTTGCTGGTCCTCATCTCCCACTGGTAACCTCTCAAACGAACCACAAACACTTGGGCTCCGAACTTGTTTAGCCTACTAAAACTTCCAACATACACTGCCTCTCCTGCTCAATCTGGCCAGAGCTCAACACCGAAATTGCGAACGTCCAGCGATTGCTCCTACACTAAAGGTGCCAGCCCTGAAAGCTCTTGCTGGTCCTCATCTCCCACTGGTAACCTCTCAAACGAACCACAAACACTTGGCCTCTGAACTTGTTTAGACACTCAAATGTCCAGACGTATCATCGCTTCCTTTCGCTAATTCACATCAGAGCTGAACACCGAAATTGCGAACGTCCAGCGATTGCTCCTACACTAAAGGTGCCAGCCCTGAAAGCTCTTGCTGGTCCTCATCTCCCACTGGTAACCTCTCAAACGAACCACAAACACTTGGCCTCTGAACTTGTTTAGCCTACTAAAACTTCCAACGTACACAGCCTCTCCTGCTCAATCTGGCCAGAGCTGAACACCGAAATTGCAAACGTCCAGCGATTGCTCCTACACTAAAGGTGCCAGCCCTGAAAGCTCTTGCTGGTCCTCATCTCCCACTGGTAACCTCTCAAACGAACCACAAACACTTGGCCTCTGAACTTGTTTAGCCTACTAAAACTTCCAACGTACACAGCCTCTCCTGCTCAATCTGGCCAGAGCTCAACACCGAAATTGCGAACGTCCAGCGATTGCTCCTACACTAAAGGTGCCAGCCCTGAAAGCTCTTGCTGGTCCTCATCTCCCACTGGTAACCTCTCAAACGAACCACAAACACTTGGCCTCCGAACTTGTTTAGCCTACTAAAACTTCCAACATACACTGCCTCTCCTGCTCAATCTGGCCAGAGCTCAACACCGAAATTGCGAACGTCCAGCGATTGCTCCTACACTAAAGGTGCCAGCCCTGAAAGCTCTTGCTGGTCCTCATCTCCCACTGGTAACCTCTCAAACGAACCACAAACACTTGGCCTCTGAACTTGTTTAGCCTACTAAAACTTCCAACGTACACTGCCTCTCCTGCTCAATCTGGCCAGAGCTCAACACCGAAATTGCGAACGTCCAGCGATTGCTCCTACACTAAAGGTGCCAGCCCTGAAAGCTCTTGCTGGTCCTCATCTCCCACTGGTAACCTCTCAAACGAACCACAAACACTTGGCCTCTGAACTTGTTTAGCCTACTAAAACTTCCAACGTACACAGCCTCTCCTGCTCAATCTGGCCAGAGCTCAACACCGAAATTGAGAACGTCCAGCGATTGCTCCTACACTAAAGGTGCCAGCCCTGAAAGCTCTTGCTGGTCCTCATCTCCCACTGGTAACCTCTCAAACGAACCACAAACACTTGGCCTCTGAACTTGTTTAGCCTACTAAAACTTCCAACGTACACAGCCTCTCCTGCTCAATCTGGCCAGAGCTGAACACCGAAATTGCAAACGTCCAGCGATTGCTCCTACACTAAAGGTGCCAGCCCTGAAAGCTCTTGCTGGTCCTCATCTCCCACTGGTAACCTCTCAAACGAACCACAAACACTTGGCCTCTGAACTTGTTTAGCCTACTAAAACTTCCAACGTACACAGCCTCTCCTGCTCAATCTGGCCAGAGCTCAACACCGAAATTGCGAACGTCCAGCGATTGCTCCTACACTAAAGGTGCCAGCCCTGAAAGCTCTTGCTGGTCCTCATCTCCCACTGGTAACCTCTCAAACGAACCACAAACACTTGGCCTCTGAACTTGTTTAGCCTACTAAAACTTCCAACGTACACAGCCTCTCCTGCTCAATCTGGCCAGAGCTCAACACCGAAATTGCGAACGTCCAGCGATTGCTCCTACACTAAAGGTGCCAGCCCTGAAAGCTCTTGCTGGTCCTCATCTCCCACTGGTAACCTCTCAAACGAACTACAAACACTTGGCCTCTGAACTTGTTTAGACACTCAAATGTCCAGACGTATCATCGCTTCCTTTCGCTAATTCACATCAGAGCTCAACATCGAAATTGCGAACGTCCAGCGATTGCTCCTACACTAAAGGTGCCAGCCCTGAAAGCTCTTGCTGGTCGTCATCTCCCACTGGTAACCTCTCAAACGAACCACAAACACTTGGCCTCCGAACTTGTTTAGCCTACTAAAACTTCCAACGTACACAGCCTCTCCTGCTCAATCTGGCCAGAGCTCAACACCGAAATTGCGAACGTCCAGCGATTGCTCCTACACTAAAGGTGCCAGCCCTGAAAGCTCTTGCTGGTCCTCATCTCCCACTGGTAACCTCTCAAACGAACCACAAACACTTGGCCTCTGAACTTGTTTAGCCTACTAAAACTTCCAACGTACACAGCCTCTCCTGCTCAGTATGGCCAAAATTCAACAACGAAATTGCGGACGTCCAGCGATTGCTCCTACACTAAAGGTGCCAGCCCTGAAAGCTCTTGCTGGTCCTCATCTCCCACTGGTAACCTCTCAAACGAACCACAAACACTTGGGCTCCGAACTTGTTTAGCCTACTAAAACTTCCAACGTACACAGCCTCTCCTGCTCAATCTGCCAAGAGCTCAACACCGAAATTGCGAACGTCCAGCGATTGCTCCTACACTAAAGGTGCCAGCCCTGAAAGCTCTTGCTGGTCCTCATCTCCCACTGGTAACCTCTCAAACGAACCACAAACACTTGGCCTCTGAACTTGTTTAGCCTACTAAAACTTCCAACATACACTGCCTCTCCTGCTCAATCTGGCCAGAGCTCAACACCGAAATTGCGAACGTCCAGCGATTGCTCCTACACTAAAGGTGCCAGCCCTGAAAGCTCTTGCTGGTCCTCATCTCCCACTGGTAACCTCTCAAACGAACCACAAACACTTGGCCTCTGAACTTGTTTAGCCTACTAAAACTTCCAACGTACACAGCCTCTCCTGCTCAATCTGGCCAGAGCTGAACACCGAAATTGCAAACGTCCAGCGATTGCTCCTACACTAAAGGTGCCAGCCCTGAAAGCTCTTGCTGGTCCTCATCTCCCACTGGTAACCTCTCAAACGAACCACAAACACTTGGCCTCTGAACTTGTTTAGCCTACTAAAACTTCCAACGTACACAGCCTCTCCTGCTCAATCTGGCCAGAGCTCAACACCGAAATTGCGAACGTCCAGCGATTGCTCCTACACTAAAGGTGCCAGCCCTGAAAGCTCTTGCTGGTCCTCATCTCCCACTGGTAACCTCTCAAACGAACCACAAACACTTGGCCTCTGAACTTGTTTAGCCTACTAAAACTTCCAACGTACACAGCCTCTCCTGCTCAATCTGGCCAGAGCTCAACACCGAAATTGAGAACGTCCAGCGATTGCTCCTACACTAAAGGTGCCAGCCCTGAAAGCTCTTGCTGGTCCTCATCTCCCACTGGTAACCTCTCAAACGAACCACAAACACTTGGCCTCTGAACTTGTTTAGACACTCAAATGTCCAGACGTATCATCGCTTCCTTTCGCTAATTCACATCAGAGCTGAACACCGAAATTGCGAACGTCCAGCGATTGCTCCTACACTAAAGGTGCCAGCCCTGAAAGCTCTTGCTGGTCCTCATCTCCCACTGGTAACCTCTCAAACGAACCACAAACACTTGGCCTCTGAACTTGTTTAGCCTACTAAAACTTCCAATGTACACAGCCTCTCCTGCTCAATCTGGCCAGAGCTCAACACCGAAATTGCGAACGTCCAGCGATTGCTCCTACACTAAAGGTGCCAGCCCTGAAAGCTCTTGCTGGTCCTCATCTCCCACTGGTAACCTCTCAAACGAACCACAAACACTTGGCCTCTGAACTTGTTTAGCCTACTAAAACTTCCAACGTACACAGCCTCTCCTGCTCAATCTGGCCAGAGCTCCACACCGAAATTGCGAACGTCCAGCGATTGCTCCTACACTAAAGGTGCCAGCCCTGAAAGCTCTTGCTGGTCCTCATCTCCCACTGGTAACCTCTCAAACGAACTACAAACACTTGGCCTCTGAACTTGTTTAGACACTCAAAGGTCCAGACGTATCATCGCTTCCTTTCGCTAATTCACATCAGAGCTCAACACCGAAATTGCGAACGTCCAGCGATTGCTCCTACAGTAAAGGTGCCAGCCCTCAAAGCTCTTGCTGGTCCTCATCTCCCACTGGTAACCTCTCAAACGAACCACAAACACTTGGCCTCTGAACTTGTTTAGCCTACTAAAACTTCCAACGTACACAGCCTCTCCTGCTCAATCTGGCCAGAGCTCAACACCGAAATTGCAAACGTCCAGCGATTGCTCCTACACTAAAGGTGCCAGCCCTGAAAGCTCTTGCTGGTCCTCATCTCCCACTGGTAACCTCTCAAACGAACCACAAACACTTGGCCTCTGAACTTGTTTAGCCTACTAAAACTTCCAACGTACACAGCCTCTCCTGCTCAATCTGGCCAGAGCTCAACACCGAAATTGAGAACGTCCAGCGATTGCTCCTACACTAAAGGTGCCAGCCCTGAAAGCTCTTGCTGGTCGTCATCTCCCACTGGTAACCTCTCAAACGAACCACAAACACTTGGCCTCTGAACTTGTTTAGACACTCAAAGGTCCAGACGTATCATCGCTTCCTTTCGCTAATTCACATCAGAGCTCAACATCGAAATTGCGAACGTCCAGCGATTGCTCCTACACTAAAGGTGCCAGCCCTGAAAGCTCTTGCTGGTCGTCATCTCCCACTGGTAACCTCTCAAACGAACCACAAACACTTGGCCTCCGAACTTGTTTAGCCTACTAAAACTTCCAACATACACTGCCTCTCCTGCTCAATCTGGCCAGAGCTCAACACCGAAATTGCGAACGTCCAGCGATTGCTCCTACACTAAAGGTGCCAGCCCTGAAAGCTCTTGCTGGTCCTCATCTCCCACTGGTAACCTCTCAAACGAACCACAAACACTTGGCCTCTGAACTTGTTTAGCCTACTAAAACTTCCAACGTACACAGCCTCTCCTGCTCAATCTGGCCAGAGTTCAACACCGAAATTGCGAACGTCCAGCGATTGCTCCTACACTAAAGGTGCCAGCCCTGAAAGCTCTTGCTGGTCCTCATCTCCCACTGGTAACCTCTCAAACGAACCACAAACACTTGGCCTCTGAACTTGTTTAGCCTACTAAAACTTCCAACGTACACAGCCTCTCCTGCTCAGTATGGCCAGAGCTCAACACCGAAATTGCGAACGTCCAGCGATTGCTCCTACACTAAAGGTGCCAGCCCTGAAAGCTCTTGCTGGTCCTCATCTCCCACTGGTAACCTCTCAAACGAACCACAAACACTTGGCCTCTGAACTTGTTTAGCCTACTAAAACTTCCAACGTACACAGCCTCTCCTGCTCAATCTGGCCAGAGCTCAACACCGAAATTGAGAACGTCCAGCGATTGCTCCTACAGTAAAGGTGCCAGCCCTGAAAGCTCTTGCTGGTCCTCATCTCCCACTGGTAACCTCTCAAACGAACCACAAACACTTGGCCTCTGAACTTGTTTAGCCTACTAAAACTTCCAACGTACACAGCCTCTCCTGCTCAGTATGGCCAAAATTCAACAACGAAATTGCGGACGTCCAGCGATTGCTCCTACACTAAAGGTGCCAGCCCTGAAAGCTCTTGCTGGTCCTCATCTCCCACTGGTAACCTCTCAAATGAACCACAAACACTTGGGCTCCGAACTTGTTTAGCCTACTAAAACTTCCAACGTACACAGCCTCTCCTGCTCAATCTGGCCAGAGCTCAACACCGAAATTGAGAACGTCCAGCGATTGCTCCTACACTAAAGGTGCCAGCCCTGAAAGCTCTTGCTGGTCCTCATCTCCCACTGGTAACCTCTCAAACGAACCACAAACACTTGGCCTCCGAACTTGTTTAGCCTACTAAAACTTCCAACATACACTGCCTCTCCTGCTCAATCTGGCCAGAGCTCAACACCGAAATTGCGAACGTCCAGCGATTGCTCCTACACTAAAGGTGCCAGCCCTGAAAGCTCTTGCTGGTCCTCATCTCCCACTGCTAACCTCTCAAACGAACCACAAACACTTGGCCTCTGAACTTGTTTAGGCTACTAAAACTTCCAACATACACTGCCTCTCCTGCTCAATCTGGCCAGAGCTGAACACCGAAATTGCGAACGTCCAGCGATTGCTCCTACACTAAAGGTGCCAGCCCTGAAAGCTCTTGCTGGTCCTCATCTCCCACTGGTAACCTCTCAAACGAACCACAAACACTTGGCCTCTGAACTTGTTTAGCCTACTAAAACTTCCAACGTACACAGCCTCTCCTGCTCAATCTGGCCAGAGCTGAACACCGAAATTGCGAATGTCCAGCGATTGCTCCTACACTAAAGGTGCCAGCCCTGAAAGCTCTTGCTGGTCCTCATCTCCCACTGGTAACCTCTCAAACGAACCACAAACACTTGGCCTCTGAACTTGTTTAGCCTACTAAAACTTCCAACGTACACAGCCTCTCCTGCTCAATCTGGCCAGAGCTCAACACCGAAATTGCGAACGTCCAGCGATTGCTCCTACACTAAAGGTGCCAGCCCTGAAAGCTCTTGCTGGTCCTCATCTCCCACTGGTAACCTCTCAAACGAACCACAAACACTTGGCCTCTGAACTTGTTTAGCCTACTAAAACTTCCAACGTACACAGCCTCTCCTGCTCAATCTGGCCAGAGCTCAACACCGAAATTGCGAACGTCCAGCGATTGCTCCTACACTAAAGGTGCCAGCCCTGAAAGCTCTTGCTGGTCCTCATCTCCCACTGGTAACCTCTCAAACGAACCACAAACACTTGGCCTCTGAACTTGTTTAGACACTCAAATGTCCAGACGTATCATCGCTTCCTTTCGCTAATTCACATCAGAGCTCAACACCGAAATTGCGAACGTCCAGCGATTGCTCCTACACTAAAGGTGCCAGCCCTGAAAGCTCTTGCTGGTCCTCATCTCCCACTGGTAACCTCTCAAACGAACCACAAACACTTGGCCTCTGAACTTGTTTAGCCTACTAAAACTTCCAACGTACACAGCCTCTCCTGCTCAATCTGGCCAGAGCTCAACACCGAAATAACGAACGTCCAGCGATTGCTCCTACACTAAAGGTGCCAGCCCTGAAAGCTCTTGCTGGTCCTCATCTCCCACTGGTAACCTCTCAAACGAACCACAAACACTTGGCCTCTGAACTTGTTTAGCCTACTAAAACTTCCAACGTACACAGCCTCTCCTGCTCAATCTGGCCAGAGCTCCACACCGAAATTGCGAACGTCCAGCGATTGCTCCTACACTAAAGGTGCCAGCCCTGAAAGCTCTTGCTGGTCCTCATCTCCCACTGGTAACCTCTCAAACGAACTACAAACACTTGGCCTCTGAACTTGTTTAGACACTCAAAGATCCAGACGTATCATCGCTTCCTTTCGCTAATTCACATCAGAGCTCAACACCGAAATTGCGAACGTCCAGCGATTGCTCCTACACTAAAGGTGCCAGCCCTGAAAGCTCTTGCTGGTCCTCATCTCCCACTGGTAACCTCTCAAACGAACCACAAACACTTGGCCTCCGAACTTGTTTAGCCTACTAAAACTTCCAACATACACTGCCTCTCCTGCTCAATCTGGCCAGAGCTCAACACCGAAATTGCGAACGTCCAGCGATTGCTCCTACAGTAAAGGTGCCAGCCCTGAAAGCTCTTGCTGGTCCTCATCTCCCACTGGTAACCTCTCAAACGAACCACAAACACTTGGCCTCTGAACTTGTTTAGCCTACTAAAACTTCCAACGTACACAGCCTCTCCTGCTCAATCTGGCCAGAGCTCAACACCGAAATTGCGAACGTCCAGCGATTGCTCCTACACTAAAGGTGCCAGCCCTGAAAGCTCTTGCTGGTCCTCATCTCCCACCGGTAACCTCTGAAACGAACCGCAAACACTTGGGCTCCGAACTTGTTTAGACACTCAAAGGTCCAGACGTATCATCGCTTCCTTTCGCTAATTCACATCAGAGCTCAACACCGAAATTGCGAACGTCCAGCGATTGCTCCTACACTAAAGGTGCCAGCCCTGAAAGCTCTTGCTGGTCCTCATCTCCCACTGGTAACCTCTCAAACGAACCACAAACACTTGGGCTCTGAACTTGTTTAGGCTACTAAAACTTCCAACGTACACAGCCTCTCCTGCTCAATCTGGCCAGAGCTCAACACCGAAATTGCGAACGTCCAGCGATTGCTCCTACACTAAAGGTGCCAGCCCTGAAAGCTCTTGCTGGTCCTCATCTCCCACTGGTAACCTCTCAAACGAACCACAAACACTTGGCCTCTGAACTTGTTTAGCCTACTAAAACTTCCAACATACACTGCCTCTCCTGCTCAATCTGGCCAGAGCTGAACACCGAAATTACGAACGTCCAGCGATTGCTCCTACACTAAAGGTGCCAGCCCTGAAAGCTCTTGCTGGTCCTCATCTCCCACTGGTAACCTCTCAAACGAACCACAAACACTTGGCCTCTGAACTTGTTTAGCCTACTAAAACTTCCAACGTACACAGCCTCTCCTGCTCAATCTGGCCAGAGCTGAACACCGAAATTGCAAACGTCCAGCGATTGCTCCTACACTAAAGGTGCCAGCCCTGAAAGCTCTTGCTGGTCCTCATCTCCCACTGGTAACCTCTCAAACGAACCACAAACACTTGGCCTCTGAACTTGTTTAGCCTACTAAAACTTCCAACGTACACAGCCTCTCCTGCTCAATCTGGCCAGAGCTCAACACCGAAATTGCGAACGTCCAGCGATTGCTCCTACACTAAAGGTGCCAGCCCTGAAAGCTCTTGCTGGTCCTCATCTCCCACTGGTAACCTCTCAAACGAACCACAAACACTTGGCCTCTGAACTTGTTTAGCCTACTAAAACTTCCAACGTACACAGCCTGTCCTGCTCAATCTGGCCAGAGCTCAACACCGAAATTGCGAACGTCCAGCGATTGCTCCTACACTAAAGGTGCCAGCCCTGAAAGCTCTTGCTGGTCCTCATCTCCCACTGGTAACCTCTCAAACGAACCACAAACACTTGGCCTCTGAACTTGTTTAGACACTCAAATGTCCAGACGTATCATCGCTTCCTTTCGCTAATTCACATCAGAGCTGAACACCGAAATTGCGAACGTCCAGCGATTGCTCCTACACTAAAGGTGCCAGCCCTGAAAGCTCTTGCTGGTCCTCATCTCCCACTGGTAACCTCTCAAACGAACCACAAACACTTGGCCTCTGAACTTGTTTAGCCTACTAAAACTTCCAACGTACACAGCCTCTCCTGCTCAATCTGGCCAGAGCTCAACACCGAAATTGCGAACGTCCAGCGATTGCTCCTACACTAAAGGTGCCAGCCCTGAAAGCTCTTGCTGGTCCTCATCTCCCACTGGTAACCTCTCAAACGAACCACAAACACTTGGCCTCTGAACTTGTTTAGCCTACTAAAACTTCCAACGTACACAGCCTCTCCTGCTCAATCTGGCCAGAGCTCAACACCGAAATTGCGAACGTCCAGCGATTGCTCCTACACTAAAGGTGCCAGCCCTGAAAGCTCTTGCTGGTCCTCATCTCCCACTGGTAACCTCTCAAACGAACCACAAACACTTGGCCTCTGAACTTGTTTAGCCTACTAAAACTTCCAACGTACACAGCCTGTCCTGCTCAATCTGGCCAGAGCTCAACACCGAAATTGCGAACGTCCAGCGATTGCTCCTACACTGAAGCTTCCAGCCCTGAAAGCTCTTGCTGGTCCTCATCTCCCACTGGTAACCTCTCAAACGAACCGCAAACACTTGGGCTCCGAACTTGTTTAGACACTCAAAGGTCCAGACGTATCATCGCTTCCTTTCGCTAATTCACATCAGAGCTGAACACCGAAATTGCGAACGTCCAGCGATTGCTCCTACACTAAAGGTGCCAGCCCTGAAAGCTCTTGCTGGTCCTCATCTCCCACTGGTAACCTCTCAAACGAACCACAAACACTTGGCCTCTGAACTTGTTTAGCCTACTAAAACTTCCAACGTACACAGCCTCTCCTGCTCAATCTGGCCAGAGCTCAACACCGAAATTGCGAACGTCCGGCGATTGCTCCTACAGTAAAGGTGCCAGCCCTGAAAGCTCTTGCTGGTCCTCATCTCCCACTGGTAACCTCTCAAACGAACCACAAACACTTGGCCTCTGAACTTGTTTAGCCTACTAAAACTTCCAACGTACACAGCCTCTCCTGCTCAATCTGGCCAGAGCTCAACATCGAAAATGCGAACGTCCAGCGATTGCTCCTACACTAAAGGTGCCAGCCCTGAAAGCTCTTGCTGGTCCTCATCTCCCACTGGTAACCTCTCAAACGAACCACAAACACTTGGCCTCTGAACTTGTTTAGGCTACTAAAACTTCCAACGTACACAGCCTCTCCTGCTCAATCTGGCCAGAGCTCAACACCGAAATTGCGAACGTCCAGCGATTGCTCCTACACTAAAGGTGCCAGCCCTGAAAGCTCCTGCTGGTCCTCATCTCCCACTGGTAACCTCTCAAACGAACCACAAACACTTGGCCTCCGAACTTGTTTAGCCTACTAAAACTTCCAACATACACTGCCTCTCCTGCTCAATCTGGCCAGAGCTCAACACCGAAATTGCGAACGTCCAGCGATTGCTCCTACAGTAAAGGTGCCAGCCCTGAAAGCTCTTGCTGGTCCTCATCTCCCACTGGTAACCTCTCAAACGAACCACAAACACTTTGGCTCTGAACTTGTTTAGCCTACTAAAACTTCCAACGTACACAGCCTCTCCTGCTCAATCTGGCCAGAGCTCAACACCGAAATTGCAAACGTCCAGCGATTGCTCCTACACTAAAGGTGCCAGCCCTGAAAGCTCTTGCTGGTCCTCATCTCCCACTGGTAACCTCTCAAACGAACCACAAACACTTGGCCTCTGAACTTGTTTAGCCTACTAAAACTTCCAACGTACACAGCCTCTCCTGCTCAATCTGGCCAGAGCTCAACACCGAAATTGCGAACGTCCAGCGATTGCTCCTACACTAAAGGTGCCAGCCCTGAAAGCTCTTGCTGGTCCTCATCTCCCACTGGTAACCTCTCAAACGAACCACAAACACTTGGCCTCTGAACTTGTTTAGCCTACTAAAACTTCCAACGTACACAGCCTCTCCTGCTCAATCTGGCCAGAGCTCAACACCGAAATTGCGAACGTCCAGCGATTGCTCCTACAGTAAAGGTGCCAGCCCTGAAAGCTCTTACTGGTCCTCATCTCCCACTGGTAACCTCTCAAACGAACCACAAACACTTGGCCTCTGAACTTGTTTAGCCTACTAAAACTTCCAACGTACACAGCCTCTCCTGCTCAGTATGGCCAAAATTCAACAACGAAATTGCGGACGTCCAGCGATTGCTCCTACACTAAAGGTGCCAGCCCTGAAAGCTCTTGCTGGTCCTCATCTCCCACTGGTAACCTCTCAAACGAACCACAAACACTTGGGCTCC